>NC_064414.1:37970000-38092500 GCF_023375975.1 Astyanax mexicanus | reverse complement strand
GCTAATGGAACCATTGTGTCTACAGTTAGCCTTGTGCAAATTGCAGGTCTTAGGAATAAGTTGACTAAATACTGAATATACAGTGAAGTACAGTACAGTAACCAGTGAATCAGATTTTTCACCAAACTATCATTTGCAGGGTGGCTAAAGCTAAAATCTCCCTATTTTTAGTTTAGCGTAAATCTCAGTTAATAACAGACACGCTGCACTACGCTCCTATATTTAAAGGTCGTCATTTTATACCACAGTGTTTATAAAGGTTAATGGCTGACAGTAGACTAAACACAGGCTCCTCCGTGGCTGATGTGAGCTGTAGGTGCACAGTTGTTTAATTCACACCAGTCCCTAGGCCAATTTGTTAGCCTTAAGCAGGGTAACTCCACACTGAGATCATTGTATAGCTGGATAATGGCTGTGTCCCCTGGGCCTAATTCATAACGGTGCTTTAGGACTTGCTACATCTCCTTGTATACATTAGGTGTCAAACTGCTGTGCTTTATGTACGAAGGGGCTAATCACACTTATCTTCAATATGGAGGCCCAGACTGGATGAATTAATGCCCTCTACAAGGTTTACAGCTGATTAAATGGGATCAGAAATAGCAGGGCCTCCCCGTACGCCATTATTTCACTCTCTTAAAGGGTCTTAAAGGGTTCATCAAAGACGTGTCGTACTGATTTCAGAGTCCCGCGCTGATTTCAGATCCCTTTTCTAATCTAATTGTGCTGCAAAATGGGATTCATCAGAGCCAATTTAGCAGCGAAAACTCTGCGAAACAGGCGCGCGTATCCGTTTCCCTTTCATTCAGCCGTCCCCGTACATCTGCCTGGTTCACACTCCCCCACTCAAAGGGTTACTAATTAGAGCCTGAATCCTATGATGGGAATGCTTTTTACTATGACAGAGACGGAGAGAGAGTGTGGGAGGGAAAGAAGGAAGGAGGGAGAAGAGGGCTAAATTGGTAAGGATGAAACGCGAGCACAAGCACTTCCTGCTTTGTGTTAGAGAGCAAGATGTGGCTTTCATGGAAGAATGGCGAGCATCTGTCCACTGCGTGTCAGGAGGACATGGAGCACGCCCGATTTAGCACTGCTGTTACGCAAAAACCTCGCATCTTCAAAGCAGGGGTTCACCTAGAGTAGGCGACTCGTCATAACTTCCACAGCCAATCCTGAAGCAAACCTTTTTGAGTGAGGCTCAGTGCATCAATCCTCACAGAGAGAGAGAGAGATTGCGAGAGACTGAGACCGTCTCCCGCTGCTACTCCCCAGTGCTCTGTAGCGCCGCTAAGCTGCTTAATCATGATAACGCAGAGTAAATGTTTTTTGCTTTTCCAGACACATTATCTACTTTACAGATGAGAAATCTGGTTTCATGGATTAAGAGCGATGCCATAACAGGAAATACTTGTGGGGCTAACCTCGCCTGATGGCTTCAAAGCCAGCCTGTTAATTCAAACTACTTCCTGAGCCCAGAAGATAAGAACCACAGAGAAGACAGCAGAGAGAGAAAGAGAGAGAGAGAGAGCGAGAGAGAGAGAAACATTAAATGATCACGGTGAAAAAGTATTGCTTCCTGCGAGAGTATCTATCTTGCGGTTTTCAAAGCCACCAGTAAAAGGTAGAAGGAGCCGAACATCTGTCTCCAGGATATACTGAGAACTCCCACTGTATAATCTATCCACCCTGGAGTAAAAACATACCACCGAAAAGAAGATACGCTTTCTAATAATGAATCAATAGTATATGTACCAGAGTAGGCACTTGGGGACAATATAGAATTGTCAAAGTATTGTAGAGAGTAAACAAATATTAAATTATTATTATTTAGTGCAATTATATCAAATTATTTAAAATGTCATACTACAAAAATCATCTTTTTTTTTTTTACACTTTTACACTTACAATATAATATCTAACAGCAGGAAATAATATTTATTTTACGTCATACTGGACAAACGGGATTAAAAGGAACGTCTATTTTCTGGAATATTTTAATATATAAGGCGCACCATGACACTGGTAAAGATGCCTGCATCAAAGTGAGCGCTTACATTTATTTATATTGAACGTTGAGCTTTAATTTCCAATATTTTATCTAAAAGGTGAGTTTTCAGTGAAGTTTCTCCAGCACTAAAGCTAGGTGCAGCAGCATTAGCATTAGTCGCTAACCGCAGCGCTAGCGGGACATAAATGCTCCCTGACAGCCCTAAACTGAGGAACCCTGAGTGTTCCTGTAAGCCAGGGTGCTAACTGCTAGTGGTTCATCCCACATAGCTTGTTTTAACACGGCAAACACGCAGACTACACGTGCTGCTGTTAGTGGCTAATGCTAATGCAGCTGCACTCTTAGTGCTGCCTTAGTGCTGGAGAAATTTTACTAAAACCTCACCCTTATAATGCTGTACTTCAGCGGAGTGGCTTTACTGCTCCTTAGTACCTGACCGGTTGAATTCTTACATAAATCATTCATATATTTTGGGAAAATTAAAGGATTTTAAGTGTGCCTTATAGTACGTAAAATACGATGAATGCAAAATCTATATGTGCAGAGCAAAATGTGTCAGTTCTTTCCAACATAATGCACAATTCTTTTCCAGTTATGATAAATGTATACTATATATTATCTTGACATAACGATATGAAGTAGTAGGTGTAGCAGATGACAAAACAGTTTTTGAATCATGAATCAGACCAACAAAAAATAACAGGTCATTTCTAAAGAAAGTTAGTCACATAGAGATACTAGTTAATAATAAAAAAAATAAATAAATGTATACAATACCAGATCATTATATAGGATCCACTTGTATATGCGTTTTAGGCCATAAACTTCACGATGATACCTGCTCGCATAGTCTTTTTTTTTTTTTTTTTTTTTTTTTTTCCCATGGCAGCTCATTCAATTTAAGATTTTGAGACTGGATTTTTTTTGGATCAAAAACTGTTTTTAAGTATTTATGAGATCGTGATTAAGAACGTTTGGTATTTCAGATTTGTCCTTTAGGCTCTGACCTTGTAAGGAGAACAGAAGGCTTTAGACAAATTTGTAAGACACAAGAAATATGTCAGATATTCTCCGTGAGTAAAAACCTGCCTGTATAAAGCTTTTGAGTGAAACGGTGCTAATTAGTAACGGAGATCTAAGAATCTTAAGCTTTTTGAGCCGCTGTTCTTTTGTGCTCTGGAAGTCCTTTGTCGATACATTTGTGTTTTCCACTTGAATCAGTTCCATTTCAAACGGATGGGATTTCGCAGCTTTCTGTTTGAAAAGGAGAAAAAAAAAAAGAGAGAGAGAGAAACAGAAAGAAGAAAGAAAATACGAATCCTCTCTGCAAATGATCTCAGGGCAGAAATACCCCAACATCACATCCTGATGCATGTATACCCACCAGCTGTGCGGCTTCATATTCCTATTCAGAGCATCACAGAGCCCGCAGCCTTCATCCAGCTCTGCTCTCATTAATGGAATTGTTTGAATATTCATGTCGCGGGGATTTAGAAACACTGGAGCCAGCCACAGCACCCAAAACTGCAGGGAATTCAGCACTTACCATTAACAGGCCTAATAGCGGCACCACGCCTCCACGATTAGTATGGGTAATTGTAAAGCGCTCATTAGTATTTCCATGTGGAAAGTAGGGGAACCGTTCATTTATTAATAGAATCGTTTAATTTCTCCGTAGCAAACATGCATAGTCATGCTATACCCTTTCTGCGTGGGTCTAGCAGCAAGTGTAAAAGTAGTAAAACAAGCAGCCGGCGATAAAACACACATTATTACAAATCAATGCCACCTAATGTACACTGTAATAACATCACGCAATGTAATAATGATTACGATGTGATGTAATGTAATTACGATTACAATGTCACAGTCAATAGAGTGTGGCAGTCATGATTATCATTTCATTAACATCAAACAACACACAGGACTGTTGCCCCGTTTCTAGTTGGAAAACATCACCTGATAAGAACTAGGCAATATACTGTAAATATAAAACAAATTCCACACTCTTTAATACCGAATACAACATTTTTGTTGTAATGGTTTGGTGTACATAGCGATGATACTCAACATGGTACAATATTATGCAATTACTGCATAGAAACACTGCAATTAAAGAAACAATAAACAGCAGTTTAGTGAATCTGCGAAACAACATAAAGAGCGCAATTGACGTATGTTTGTTTATATTTCTGGAGCAATATATCATTTCAGAAACAACTGCAATAAACTATATGCTCAATCTGACCATTTTATGGCACTTTATGATAGTAAATGCAATTACACCCTTTCAAAAAAGCTTATTATTAGAGCTGTTTAGACACTGGAGTTGGAAAAAAAATATTAAAATCTTAAATACATGAAAAATAAATAATAAACCATCTATTTTATTAGTAGTCTCGTACCAGTTAACCGACATTAATGGGCTCTCCTCACTAAATTAACATAGTAGACAGGCCTTTCATGATAATTACATTATACACTTATTAAACAATAAATGTACACAACATCATTTATAAGCTAGTATTTAAAAAAAACAAAACATTTTTATGTTTAACTTTATTATATATTTTATAATATTCATATTCCAATGTAGGATTTTTTAAATAACTACAAGCTCATTATTTTTTTTTAAACGCTATTTATTTTCTAACATAACTGTCAAAAAACTAGCTTAAAATTACAGTAAAAAGAGTTTTGTGCCATTCTAACAATGATCATTCTAACAAATATAATATAGTTATTATGACAGGCCTAACACTAGGTAATAATGAGGTTTGGCCATATATTGTGTGATAAGTCAATGTTGTAATTATTATGACATGTCGATCTTTAAAATGATACATTATATTAAGGTTATAGCTATATATTTTGCTATATTCTTAAGCATATTGAGGCACTAATCTTTCTAGTCCTATCGCTCAGCCCTACCTGTATTTGTGCTGAATTCTATACAAGCTTTTGCGTAGAAACAGCTCAGCCTTGACATCTGAATTACTGGCAGCGCTGCAAAACAAGCCATGAGCTTCTATTCTCTCCTTTATGCTCTAAATCACCTCTTCTCAACAGCTTGATGGAGAAATGTGCTGTTCCTGCCTGATGACTCACATCTTCCAGCAATCCACAGATAATGACCGCGTCACTGCGTGCTCCACAACGTCAACGTGTTATGTCACCAGTTCATAGCCCTGCTGCTGCCGCTGCGCTCTTCAGCTTCATACAGGCACAGCACCACAGTCATACATCTACAGCTCACAATGCTAACGGCTCCTGACACCTCTCTTTCAGACAGACGCTTCAATGTCATTGAGTATTCAAAGATCTCCTGCTTTCTGACTTTATTTAAAATAGCTGGTTATGAAAACCGTCATAGAACTGAGTTTAATTAAACTGTGTGCAAAAAACAAAAAAAAAAAGATGAAAAAGTCAAAGAGCACTTTATACCTACACTCGACCAGCAAATATCAGAGGATATCAACGTTTCAAGAACATATATTGAAAATAATTTACACCCACTCATATATTTACCAGGGGTGGAAAGCAATGACTTACATTTACTCAAGTTACTGTAATTGAGTAAATTTTACGAGTAATTAGTCATTTTTAAAGTCGTTTTTAAAATAGGTAATTTTACTTTTACTCAACTACATTTTGACACAAGTAATCTACTTAGCTACATTGAAAAACTCACAATTACTGAGTAAAAAATAAAATGCTGGGGGAAAAACAATTGTTTGAATAAAAAAAATAATAAAAATTGGCACGGATGCTCGCACATGGAATAACGAGGCAATAACGTCCTCATGCAATACAAAATGTTCCTGCCCCGCCGAACAGAGCTGTCAGCTTTCAAAACTTCCACATCAAACCTGTGAAAGCATGCGGTGGTGAGTATTTTTATCATTAAACAATCTGCTTACACGTTAAAAAAACATGTAAATAACAGTTAAAGCATAATTTAAAGTTAAAAAATAATAATGGACTGTAAATCTATAAAAATACGGTTTATAGTCACATATATGACCGTAACTTTTTAATAGTAAAGAAAAAAAATATATCATATAAATCTATGCCACCTGTTTTTGGAAATGTTTTATGGGCTGGTCTGAACAAATACTGCCTGAAAGGTCCAAATTATTATGTGTAATAATAGTTCATTAAAAACAATATAATTTATGATTTGTTGTACTTTTTCACATAAAATAAGTAAAAGTAACTATGTAACTTTTACTCAAAGTACATTTTAAATTGAGTACCTTTTTACTTTTACTCGAGTAGATTTTTAGATGGGTACTTTTACTTGAGTAGAATTTTAGCAAAGTACAGGTACTTTTACTTCATTACAATTTTTCAGTACTTTTTCCACCTCTGATATTTACCATAGTGTTTTAACTGGCCAATCAGTCTGGGAGTGTTAATATGTATTAAATAAAGGAGAGTTTAAATATATTTAGACTCAATACAATTATTTGAACCACCCCCTATTGATGGTTTAAATCAGGGGTTGGCAATTAAGTTTGGCCACGGGCCAGATATTTTCCAAGCCATTATGTGGCGAGCCACAAAAACGAAAAAATGAAGTGTAATGGGATGGAGCGCTACAGACACAGAGGGATGTTGAAACCAACTGTAGAACAGTTGAATTCAAAGCAGGTAAACCATTATTAAAAATATATATATAAAAAAATAAATAAACACTCCTCACACGGGATACACTATTGCACTTTGAATTTGCTACTGTTTATAAATGGTTTTGCACAAACAACCTTCCTTACCTTAACATCACTACTGCAGCGTTAGAACTGTGCAGGCTGCCGGCTTTGGCCAGCATCGCTACCCCTATTTATTAATGTTAAGACTAGTGAATAGTGTAGAACAGGGGTGTCCAAACTTTTTTTGTTGGGGGCCAGAAGGAAAAATATATTTGAAGTCACGGGCCACACTCTGTAATAACACAAATAATGAAATATACCACTTTAAATAATACTTTTTTCCTGATTACTTTTATTTACACACCATTTTACTTGACTTACTATCTTTATCTTTGACAGTCTTGTGTAAACTAAGATTTTTCAAATTGATGTTTCATTTCATGATGTCTCTTAATATTAAACTCCTTAATTACGGCTACTTTTAGACTCTTTTGCCCCGTTTTTCTGCGCTAGAAATGCGCACTCTCTCCGCTTTTAGACTCTTTGCCCCGTTTTTCTGCGCTAGAAATGCACATCCTCTCCGCTTTTAGACTCTTTGCCCCGTTTTTCTGCGCTAGAAATGCACATCCTCTCCGCTTTTAGACTCTTTGCCCCGTTTTTCTGCGCTAGAAATGCACATCCTCTCCGCTTTTAGACTCTTTGCCCCGTTTTTCTGCGCTAGAAATGCGCATCCTCTCCGCTTTTAGACTCTTTTGCCCCGTTTTTCTGCACTAGAAATGCGCACCTTCTCCGCTTTTAGACTCTTTTGCCCGATTTTCTGCGCTAGAACTGCACATCCTCTCCGCTTTTAGACTCTTTGCCCCGTTTTTCTGCGCTAGAAATGCGCACTCTCGCCGCTTTTAGACTCTTTGCCCCGTTTTTCTGCGCTAGAAATGCGCACTCTCTCCGCTTTTAGACTCTTTGCCCCGTTTTTCTGCGCTAGAAATGCACATCCTCTCCGCTTTTAGACTCTTTGCCCCGTTTTTCTGCGCTAGAAATGCACATCCTCTCCGCTTTTAGACTCTTTGCCCCGTTTTTCTGCGCTAGAAATGCACATCCTCTCCGCTTTTAGACTCTTTGCCCCGTTTTCTGCGCTAGAAATGCGCATCCTCTCCGCTTTTAGACTCTTTGCCCCGTTTTTCTGCGCTAGAAATGCGCACTCTCTCCGCTTTTAGACTCTTTTGCCCCGTTTTTCTGCACTAGAAATGCGCACCTTCTCCGCTTTTAGACTCTTTTGCCCGATTTTCTGCGCTAGAAATGCACATCCTCTCCGCTTTTAGACTCTTTGCCCCGTTTTCTGCACTAGAAATGTGCAATCTCTCCGCTTTTAGACTCTTTGGCCCATTTTTCTGCACTAGAAATGCGCACCTTCTCCGCTTTTAGACTCTTTTGCCCGATTTTCTGCGCTAGAAATGCACATCCTCTCCGCTTTTAGACTCTTTGGCCTGTTTCTGACACCTAGCGTTCAAACTTTGAATCTCACATTATAAAAACCTGCTTAACAGCGCTCCAACTTTCATTCTATTTCTAAAATACCTCGCGGGCCGCTCCAAAAAAGGAAACGGGCCGCAAATGGCCCGAGGGCCGTAGATTGGACACCCCTGGTGTAGAAGGCCTTAAGGTCTATCTTAAGGCTCTAATAACACTCAACCATCAATTGAATGCTTTACAACTAAATGAACATTGATGCCATGTACATCCTCTTATAACCACAAATTACCCACATTCTAACATCTACTTCCAGCTTAATACCGCTTCACACAGCAAAGGTTGTCGCAAACTAGTTTCATTAACGAGATGAGATTATCTCAGTGGCTTCCCAGTTCTCAGCTCTGAATCCAAGCAAACATACAGTTTATCTGGGATACAAAAGTAAAAATAAATAAATATATCAATTACAGCTAAAAAAATAAGCACCTGGAAAAGCTACAGGGATTTTATGATGCCATCATGTCAACACTGTAAAGTTACAGGAGATAATAAACTAATTAACTGAACAGTGCTTTGCAAATACTGTAAATATAGCATCTGAAAACTAACAGTGAGGAATGTAAAAGGTAGTAAGATTTCCACAAACTCTCAAGGACACTGCAGACTCTCAGAGACTGGGGATGGAAACAACATGGCTCCGTTATTAGAGGTGTGTGCGTGTGGTGTGTGTGTGTGTGTGTAAGTACAGCTGCACTGGCGCGCTCTCCCTGCCCCTGTGCCTCAGGGGCTCTGTGATGGGGCCCCAGCCAGGTGTGTGTAGGGGTTATAGCCCAAAACAGAGTCTGATTAGAAAGCAATATACAAATAAATCACAGACGGCCTGTTAACATCTGAGTCGAGGGGAAAGCAACAGCAAAACAATATAACTCAGGGTTAAGACATTTCACGTTCCACTGAGCATGCTCACATCCCAGGGGGAACAAGATGTTTGTTACACAGCTATACTTCCACCCTCATTACTTACACACCATGTTTTATACGAGGCTAGAGAGAAGCGGCTAGTGCACAAAGCTAATAAAACTTAAAGTTTCGAAAGACAACCGGGGAAGAGGGTTCCGTCTGCATTTCCATGACCCTGGCCAAAGTTGAAGCTCCAGGCACAGATGCACTGACTTTTCTGAGAGAGCTGGAGACCATCAGTGTCACTTCATTTCCACCTTTCACAGATTTATATGAGTACTAAATGAGAGATAATCCCTTACACTGGCTTGCTTTATACTGTAAAAATATACACAGCTACTAAGAAATGTGTTCATTGTTAAAGAAATAGAGAAGGGATATTTCATTAAAATTTAATAAGGTGTAGTTAGAGGAAAAAAACTGAACCCAAGGTTCAGATCACGATGATGTTGATCATGTTTATTCTAGTACTATATCCTCTATATTAAAGCCTAGTAAAAGAAAATTTTCAGAAAAACGAGTCGATCAGGGAAAGCACCCGTGTCTACATCAACCAGTGAATTAGTATTCATGGCCACGCCCACCTGGGCACACGAGCTGAAGCCAGGCAGCATTGCCGTCTCATCAGGTAGGAGCTAACTCTGCTAGGAAAAACATGGCAGTTTGTTCTTGTGTTATTTGTGCAAATAACACATCAGTGTTATATGCTTTACACAGTAATTCAGAGCTAAGGAACAAATGGTGAGAATTTGTCTATGGAACACCACCAGCGAAGTACCATTGATATAGGTAGGTGTATATTTAGAACAGTTCTGTTTACACCTGTTAAAAGTAAAAATCCACCCGGGGTTTTGCTCCAACTGCCTGGGCGACTTTGCTGCGGCTCAGCCAACAAAACCCTGGGGTGGATTTTTACTTTCTGGACCTGGACTACCCATCTCTGTGAGTAACTATAGGTTTACATAGGATCTCTGGTGGATTTGGCATTTTACAAAGACTCTAGGACTAGGTCAGTGGCTAAACTGCACTAAGCAGGGCATTACACATGTTGTAAAGTAACATATGACATTGCAAAGACTGTTATTAGTGTAAAAATGTCTATTTTTTAAAAAATGTTTCTTACTGTTCGTCTCGCTGCCTCGCCAATCAGAGGTGATATGTTTGCATGTAGGAATGAGCAAGAGCCAAAATCCTATCATTTCTCCGCGCCCACTCCTTTACTTAAGCAGTATTTTACCGGCTCACCAGGACATTCATTTTCACTAGAGACCACAACTACACATTTTAAAATGAATGAAAAAACGATGGAAATTAGACCTTCAAGCAATCAACAACAGAATTAAGTGCCAACAGTATGTATCGTCAGTTTTTAAACTGAGTTAAACTGTAAGAATAAATAACAGATAACTTGCCTAACAACCTACCGATTAGATATTAGAGATATTTTTTTTTATTTCTAGTTTATCGACTAGACAGCTAAACACCCATATAAAAAACATTCATACTGAACAATTAGCATCTCCAGTATGATAACGTTCCTCATACTAAGGTAAAACAAGATTTTACTGCAAGTCATTCAGGAGCATTTCTGTTGGCCCACTGTCAAATTCACAAAATTTAAAAAGAGCAGCTGCTGTTTTGTTAAAATGCAATAAAAATGAATATAATTGAGATAAATGGGGGCTTTTTTGGACGGCAGCGAAGATGCCTGGAGTTTTAAATAGAGGACAAATAGGAGCTAATTAATAGAATCCAATAAACTGTCAGGAGTGGCTCTATTGCTGGTACAGCAATATTTATTTACATTATTTATGAGTTGCTGCTTTTTGAGGTTGGGAAATGTGACAATTAGGAACTTCCGGCAGCCAACGGTGACAGTGATGTACCAGCACTTCAGTATCTACAGTATGTGCACAGGCAGCAGTGTTTGCGGCTATATAAAAATATATTTCAATTGAAATCATCTGAGAAAGGTTCCTTATGGTCCCTGCAGTCATGCAGTCCTGGGGGATTGGGTTGGACGGGTGGGGGAGGTGGGGATGGTAAGGAGGGATTTGGGAATGAGCTGTTTGGACTCAAAGGAGTAAAATGTCTATCCCATACCATCCTGATTTCCTAACAACGCACTCCCATTTGGCACACAGACAGGTTCATGTATGGTTGAGCTCAGAACACTTGGCCTTGTGCCAGAAAAGCATGTAGGAGTAGATAGTATGTGTGTGTATATGTGTGTGTACCCATGAAAATGTGCAAATCATTACCCATCAGCAATGGCAGGGGATGTGAAAGGAGCAATCTTTTAGAGAGACGTGTGAATCCCTCCTCACCGGAGTCCTCCGCTCGACAGCTGCTGAGCATAGCCCCAACATCTGCGCAGTGTTGCGGCTGCTCCGAACAGTAACCCGGCGAACGGCGGCTACGATCAAGGCCCACCCCGCCGCTGTGCTTAATATACGATGTGAGCCACAGCTTTGAAGGAAATTCCAGCTCTCCTGTTAGGAGCGTCGTAAGTAGATCATGAATCAAAGAGAGAGAGAGAGAGAGAGAGAGAGATAGTGGTAGATGCACCACAGGCCCGGCGTAAGGGCACAGAGAGCAGGGTGAACACAAGTTCAACCAATTTTTTTCAGGTAAACTTCTGCTAAGAAAGCTTTCACTGAAGCTTTTTTGGTGGTAAGAAATGTTGCACGTACGAATAGCGCAGCTGTTGCTTTTTTTTTTTTTTGCATATACAGAACATAGGTTGTTTAGGTGAATTTTGGAAGTTTTAATGCTTTGTACGATCTCAAAAGTTATTTTTTTTACTGCTTTAAAAGCCTAAAAGACATTTACATCTCACTTCTCCAGTGACTTCTCCACAAAACCTGCAAATCATCTTCAATATCCTGCAAAATCAGCAAATTGCAATAACAAGCTAGCCTCTACATCTGTTTTTTTTCCCCTCTCTCTACACAAAAGTGTTGTTTTTGGATTTTGGAAAACACTCCCCAAGCAGAGCCGTTGGAACAAGGCAAGCAAACAACCAATCAATTGTCTAGGGCCCCAAGATGGCCTGAGTCCTCCAGTCAATGATTGGTTATGAAGAGAATGCAAAGACAATCTGTGTAAGCACCCCTTTAAATTCTGTGACTGTCAATGCAGGAAAGAGCAAGAACACTGTTATTAGAATCCCTCCTCATGCTGGCTCTTCCTATTAGCTGCTGAAAGTAGCCAACCAGCCAGGTTCATGATTCCTGCAGCCGGCAAATTATGAAACTAAAGCGATGATGAAGTGGAGTTATCCATCAGGAAGCCAGAAAAGACAAAGAAAAAGGAAGAGGAAGGAAAGTGTAAAACAAGAGTCATAACTGATAATTTACCAGGGATAAAGTATGTCTATTGTGCTTGGGGGCCCCAAACATCTTGAAATGGCTCTGTCTCCAAAGTGGAGACTTTTGAAAACTCTGTTTGGATAAGCAAAATGGACCTGAAAGAAAATACTTATATCGCAACGCATGAATGTTTTTGTCTCAATCTTAAAAAGCTCCTAATTTCCTATAAAGTTAACATCATAAGTTAAAAACTGTAACATCTGCACTCAGCAAAATAATGTGTAAATACTGTTCTATTACAAATTTTATTTATATTATTCAGATTTAGAAGCTATAAATTGCGACTTGGTGCACCATCCACTACTTATAGCGTACAGTTTTATTTGGGATTAAACCTTTTTCTCTGTGGTTTGATGCGTCTCTTTATGAGGTACCTCCCTACACAAGACTTGAACACTCATTCCAGCTTTTTAAACCATTGTGTGGATGCAAATAAGAGTGTAAATCTAATAAAAGAGGGAAACATAAGTTTTGAAAACAAAAAACAAAAAAAACAATCCAGATGTGTGTACAGGTCCTAAAATGTGTACAGCAGGGGTTTTCTAGGTCCCTTGGTTGGGAACCACTGCACTGGAATAACAGTGGCATCCCCAGAAAACACGGTGTTTCCTCTCTTTAGTGCAGTGCTTAAAAAAGAAACTCTGGGTCAAAAGTGCCTGGAAATGATGGAGCAGGTCACCCGTCGTCACACGCAAGAGGTGCAGCGGATCGAGAGCAAGTGAGTGATTAGTTAATGTCGTTTACTTGATCAATATTTCATGATGTTTCAGAAGCGCTCAGGCTTACTTGTTCAGTCAGATCCCAGCGCGGACCCGGATTCACGGTTTCACACCCCGAGATGTTTTATTGATTGTGTCCCATTAGCACGGCTGCGCGCGCCGGTCTGTAGACCCATGTAAAAATGTGTTAGCCTCAATCCTCAACACATTAAGAAACAATCAGGCACGTCTCCGCGTCTCCGGCTGTCGATTCACTTCATCTACCGGAGCGATTTCACGGCCCCGCCGCATCAATGTTTCAGAGGGAGCGCCGGTGTTCGGAGGTGCGAGGGGCTTGTGTTCGAGGCAGGATGTTAGCAGCTGCTCTCTGATTGAAGGGGCTGGGTAACTAACCCTCAGCAAGATGCCTGCAGACCTCCAGCAGCATCCACTTATTATCTGTAAATATTAGCCTGACCTCTCAGACACAGGCTTCCTCCCCGGGGGCAAGCAGGAAGAGGGGCTTCCACTGGCGATGGAGAGCACTTTACTGGATCAAACACTGAGCCAGCACACGCACACATGAGCCTTTGAGGCCCGAATCAATTCAAGCGCCGCTCAGCGATACAAAAGGAGCACATTCGGTGGAGATTTACAGCAAAAAAGAGTGAGTGGATGCCTGCGCTAATGTCATCTGTGCTCAATAGAGCTTGTAAAGTGTGTAGATTTGCGGGTAAAGAAAAGTTTGTGTACTTGAGAGCACTGCAGAAACTCGAGCATGCATACAGTGAGTGTGTGTGAGTGTGTGTCAGTGTGACTGTGTGGGAACAATGGGTAAAGTACCCAGCAGGTAGAGAACAGATCTGAATGTTCTCTGGTCTTTTGTCTGTGTCCTTGTCCATGTTTTGATGTAAAACCAGTCAGTCAGCCAACACATTCCTAATGGTTTTGTTTAAGCAACCACTTTTAATAACTACTGATTGATTCATTTACTGCCAAATTCCAAACTGACTTACAATTAAATCTAAATGAATTCCTAATAAAAAAAAACAGCTTTAGGATTGCTTTAGGGTGTTTTCACACTCAAAAGTGCTGAGGTGTGTGTGTGTGTTTGTTGCATTGTTTTAAATTGGTCCAGTAAGTTTTGGTTTCACACTGCAGTTTTTTTATAGAGCATACTAAAGAACTTTACTACGTCCTGCTGCATCTCTCTATACATCATATTAACTGGTTTGTTAAATGTTAATTCATTAGGAGTTGCACTGCCACTAGGTTTAGGAGATCGCCAGTTCGAATCTCGGTCATGCAGCTTGCCATCAGCTGCCGGAGCCCTGAGAGAGCACAATTGGCCTTGCTCTCTCTGGGTGGGTAGATTCATCCTCAACATCATTCTAAAGGGTGATGTCGATCAGCACGAGGCGTCTATGAGCTGATGTTTCTGAACAGTCGCTGTGCTTTCCTCCGAGCGCGCTGTGATGCTACTCGGCAATGCTGCATCAGCAGCTCGAAAAGAGGCGGAGTCTGACTTCACATGTATCGGAGGAGGCATGTGTTAGTCTTTACCCTCCTGGTGTAGGGGCATTACTAGCGATTGAGGGAGTCCTAATGAGTAGGTTGGGTAATTGGCGAGTAAATTAGGAAGAAAATGGGATCAATAAAATTATTATTTTTTTTTTACTTTTTGTGATGTGTTGTGACGAATTCTAGCTTGCCGTCAGAATCTGACTCCCTTTCACGTATATGCTCCCCCTGCAGCAGAATAAGTGTAAAAGATTATCCTCAGATTCCTTTTATTTCTGTTTATGAATAAAGGGTTAATCTGTTATTATAGTGAATACATGAATTCCCAGTCTAAGCATTTGTGTTTACACTGCCACTTTTTGTTGGTTTGTTTAAAGACGTCCCTTAACTTCCTGTAATTGGTCCAAAAATTCCAGTGTCCAGTGCAGACAAACTGAAGCGTGGATCAGTAGTTTAGTTGGACCAAGCTGTGGTACTTTGGTCCAGACCATGGATTGCGGCCCCTTTCACACCTGCTAATTTGGTTCGGCCCAAACGGAAAAGTCTGAAACAGGGTAGTTAAAATTAGCATTAGCTAGCCTAAAATGTCAGGAATGGGTTGACTGGGTTAAATATTGCATTTTTACTATACCATGTGAAGGTAGCGATGTAGTGATGCTCAATTAATCACCCAAATAAGAAGCTATTGTGTCTCTACACAAGTCAAATGGGAAAAATGTACAAATGTCGCTGGTAAGATAAATCTAAATCTACAAAACACATGTGTAAAACAATCAATCAAATTAGTGTGATAGTCTAAAAGCTACCAAACGTCTATCTTGCTACCAGCACACTGCCCAGAGAGTATCCTGAAAGAGCAGCTATTTAAAAAATAATAATTACACATTGTTTTTGTTGCAGTGTAAAGACAAAGCTATGCTAGGCTATGTGGGCTTTGTAAGAAGATGTATTGATCTAAACCAACCAATCAATGCAGAGCTTTACAACACCATAATTTTAAAGAAAAAGTTTTTTTTTTAACCAGTCACATACTTATATTTATATTTACATTCACATTCTATAGCATGTTTAAGGAAGCTGTACTGTAAAGATAAATATAGTAAATATTCAAACTGCCAACTGTTAGAAAAGTTCCAATCAAGTCTTAAGGTACATTGTGTGAATAGAAATGATTAGAGTATACTATTTATTCATTATTTATCATTCAATAACTTCAGAATTCTATCGTATATAATGCTTTAATCTCTCTCCTGCTATTCCACAACCTGGCTCTGCCTGCGAGCAGGAGAGAGATTACCTATGTTGCCTCAGCCCAGCGTCCCACTGCCTCCCAGCTCCACATTAACACACGCGGCACACGGCACACGTGACTACGCTCATGTCAACTAATGATGGTTCAATTAAGCCTGCAAACATCGCTCCGCTGAGTAAACGGCCACCTAGCTCAACCCTGCGCAAATGCCTCTCTGATTCACAGCAAATTAGACACAGACAGCGAGATGTCAAATAACTCCTAACCGGCTGCTGTTGTGTGTTTGCACTGCGGATACATAAATGAAATTAGCAACGGGGGGTGGGCTAATGGTTAAAGATGCAACATGCGCATAATTGTACAATTAGGCCTCGTCATCACATTGAATTTTCCGGCATTACTGACTGCTATTAGCGCAAAACTGTCAGCGTCTGGCTCGACTGCGAGAGGAGAACACGAGCCATCCATTTACCTTCCCACAGGAAGAATTTGTTTGTGAAATTTTGCTGCAAATACAAATTTAAAAGTGATTTCTGGAATGAGTTGGCAATAGATAAGCATTCAGAAGCTATTCTGTGGCAAATATTTCTCCTAAATACACAAATACACTATTCAGAACACTGGCATTGCACAGCGACAAATTTATATTGACACAGTCAAAAAACAACCCATTAAAAACACAACACTATGAGTCAGTTCCCCAGACAGGAATCAGGCAGAGTTCCTAGATAATTTCCTTTCAATGGAAAATCTACATTCAAAATGCTGTTTTGTCTATGACTAGGTTGATTCCTGTCTGGGATTCTGCCCATACACATAAATATATGTTACTAAAATAGAGGTTTGACTGCAGTTTTATTGACTGGATCTGGATCCAATAGTGGGTAGTGGGTTTCCGATACTTTCCATAATGATAGAATTCAGAAGTCAGAATATTCCTAAACTCAACAAGTGAAAAGAGGCACACATGTGTGTCTGGTAACACAATGTAGCTTTTTATTAGTTTCATTCGGTTTTCTCATCATAAAACGTAAAAAACACGATGATAAGCTTTCCTATACTCTACAGGGATGTTACTCTATATGTATTCCACATACGGCTCTGGAAAAAAAAAAGACCACTTAAGTTTTTGAATCAGTTTCTCTGATTTCACTATTTATAGGTATATATTTAAGTAAAATGAACTTAGTTATTTAATTTATAAACTACGGACAACATTTCTCCCAAATTCCGAATAAAAATATTGTCATTTAGAGCATTTATTTGAAGAAAATGAGAAATGGCTAAAATAACAAAAAATATGCTTTCAGACCTTAAATAATGCAAAGAAAACAAGTTCATATTCAGAAAACCTTTAAGAGTTCAGAAATCAATATTTGGTGGAATAACCCTGGTTATTAATCACAGTTTTTGTGCTTCTTGGCATGTTCTCCTCCACCAGTCTTACACACTGCTTTTGGATAACTTCAAGCAGTTCAGCTTGGTTTGAGATCATCTATCTTTCTTTTACTTACACTGCAGAGGTTTTCAACTTGGTAAAATCAAAGAAAATCATAATTTTTAAATGCTCTCTTGTTTTTTTCTTGAGCTGTATATATTCGATATGTATAAAGGTTTCCTTTGACATGATCCAAAAAGCCGAACACAAAACAAAAAAGGCACTTTTCTCCCAGAACTTTCTGGTGTGTTTGGACTCCCAGACAAATTTTAGACCTTATTAGGTGAGCTACTGTTCATCTTGCCTTGTATCTCTGAACTGCAAACAAAATAGAAGAGGAGTCTGCTTTATACACTGTTTTTTTAGCAGATACCAGACTCCATTTGTTTTCTAGCCGATAGAAGCACAACTTATTTAACATTTTTGTTTGCCAGAACTTTGTATTTCTGTAAAATGTTCAGAAGAAAACCTAGCTAATGGCTGAAACACCATTGGAATTTGAATTCTCGAGTCCAAGACCAGGGTTAAATCAACACCTATGGAAGTTTTGGCAGTGTGAGCTCTGGGTTATTTATCATATAGTTGTAGGTTTGATAACCAGGACCTTAAACAAGGCACTTAGCAAGAGTTTTAACCAAGGGCACTTCAGCATGCCTGACCCTGTTCTCTGACCCCAGCCTTCTAAGCTGGGATAAGCTAAGATAAGCATTTCATGGCAGTGTAGAACTGTACACTGATATGCCAGATTGGATAGGAACTACTATCATCATGTTTCAGGACTTTTGACATGTGCCATGGAAGCTCAAGAATGCTGTACTGACCAGTGAGATATGCATGTGGGGCCTCCAACTGTCCTGTCCATTATAAGTGTCTATAGTGCCTATCTGTAATGTATTTCTGCTATGTGACTCTACTTTAAAAGGAAGAATTTTCCATCTATCTCACCTCACTCAGCACACTCAACAATTTACATCACTTTGCCATAAGCACATTGGTCAGTGTTTAGTCTTACTCACAAGATAACACCTCATAACATATAGATATGTGGGTTTTCTTAAGTTTTACCCTGGGGTAACACGTCACGACGTGTGTATAAGGCCCAATCCCAATTTCACCCCTTGACCCTACCCTTTACCCCTAGTTCTAGGAGGAAGAGTTAGGGCCTTTTAGCCCTTCAAAGTGAGATTTTTAAGATGCACACCTTAAACCAAGGGGTATAAGAATCACTGGTAAGATGGTTAACAAGCGACCAAAGAAACGCACAAATTTAAGCATTATCCTTAAAGTATCATTAAAAGTGACGATTAGCTCTATATTACCATAGTTTAATGTGAAGCTTCAATGTTTAATGGCTGAATTCTTCATAACAAGCATAAAAAAAGATTGCTTGTAGTTTGTGTCAGTAGTTAGCCTGCTAACCAACTTTCCCGTTCCACCTTAAATGGTGCAACAGATGGCAGGAGCTGCAGAATTTAAGGTGGAACGGAAAAATAAAATAATATAAAAGCTAATCAAAACTAAATTTAAGCTCCCTGTCACAGAGAACTTAAGGAATTGACAAACAATGCCCTAAGGGGTTGGACAATGAAACTGAAACACCTGGTTTTAGACCACAATAATTTTTTGTCGCGACGGACAGTTTTGGTGGAAACAGAGTTGAGGTGCACATTGAATTCTGCTGTGATTTTGGTGACAAGGTTTTATGTTTTTTGGATACAATCCGGGTTAGCACCCAAAAATCCCATTCAGTCCACAGTTAATCCTGTTGGATGTCCTTCTTGGTGGTATGCTGACATTACCCTGGATACCGTGGCTCTTGATACATCACAAAGACTTGCTGTCTTGGTCACAGATGCGCCAGCAAGACGTGCACCAACAATTTGTCCTCTTTTGAACTCTGGTATGTCACCCATAATGTTGTGTGCATTGCAATATTCTGATCATCATCTGATCCTGCTAATTGAACGTCACACTCTGCTCTTACTGGTGCAATAATGTGCAGTAAATGAAGATTGGCCACCAGGCTGCTCCAATTTAGCCATGAAACCTCCCACACTAAAATGACAGGTGTTTTAGTTTCATTGTCCAACCCCTGTATGTTAATCAGCAGCATTTAGGTTACTGGACTTTAGGAATACTTATTATGCATCAGGTGCTTAAAGGGTTGTTCCAATTCTTAGGGTGGAGGACTTCTCCCATTCCTCTTGTAACTCGGTTCCAATGGGGAAGGGTTACACTCGAAAAGAAGGGGCAGGGGTGAAATGGGATTGGGCCTAAGCTTTATAACAATAAAAGTATGTAACTAAAACCAGTCACAAAGATCTTTGGTCAGCTCCAGACTTCCACTTTCATAGTAGTTACCGGATAATTAGCATTAAGAATAACAAGCCAGGAATTCAGGGGCTTTATAAGGACTGCTAAAGACTTCAGCATGTTTCCTCACTGAAGGATGTTAAAGCCCTCACAGGGCTCAGACCCAAATCACAACATGTTAGCATGTTAGCATAACAAACTCACGCAAGCCCTCAGGCATGCAGGCGAGATTTGAAAAGGCAGGTACCGCCACGGCTCAACAAGGCTCCACGACGCACCAGCAATTTCTCACTCGCCTCGCAACTGAAGCAGCCGCGCAGCTGATCGCTTTAAGTGCGTCTGCGTCTCAGGACGGGGAAAGAGCAGGCGTAGCGGACGCCTCTCACAGGCATGAACTCTAATCAAGATGAAGTGCGTTTACAAATCTATTTAATAGGGCTCGCCGAGAGTGAAACTCCGCATGTAAATACGGCCGGATTAAATTTCATCAGAGCCGAGCAACACTGTGACCAATCGTCTGCAGTCACACGCAGCCTGCCAGCCCCCCAAACTCACTCACTCAATTTGCATTGTGTGATCTTTCTGGGTGGAGGAGGAGGAGGGGGAGGGGAGGGAGGGTGTAGGGCAGCTGACGCCAGATTCAGCTCAAGGTCAGCATGAGGGCTGCCTGAATGTGTGCACAGGCGGCCGGGCGAGTACGTGTACGAGAGAGAGAGAGAGAGAGAGAGAGAGAAAGAGAGAGAGAAAGAGAGAGAATGTGTGTGTGTGTGTGAGAGAGGGGTTCTGTGTGGGTGGGACAGTACAGCAGTGCACTAAGTCACCTTAGTGAATTCATCAGTACAGCTCTGCTGAATGAGGAGTCATTAAAGGTATTAAAAAAAAAAAAAAAAAACACACGCCCCCTCCCTATGCCACATTTTGTTACCGGGGGAAAGGAGGCAGAGAAAGAGAGAGACAGAAAGAGAGAGAGAGAGAGAGTGAGAGTTATTATTTGCTATTACATTATTATTTGCTTGCTATTATATTACTAATGCATATAGTTAATATGGGGCTGGAGATGATGGGCAAAATGGACAACAATATATTTCTTAATTTTGGTGAATGCAATATAATTACAACAGTGATAGGAAAAATATAAGGGCACAGAAAAAAGCCTTTAACTATCACTGTCTAAAAGATCCTAAAGATACTAAACAATGTTTTGCCAGCTGAATTTGAGAGAGATGAAGAGAGGGAGGGGGAAAGAGAGATTGAGAAAGAGAAACACAGTAAAAAACAGAATAACAAGATATATAAAAAAATTGTAAATAAAGTATACAAGAGTCAATTATTATTATTATTATTATTATTATTATTATTATTATTATTATTATTAGTAGTAGTAGTAGTAGTAGTAAAATTTATATTATATTTAATTATTACTAGTATATAATTATTATAACATTTTTCAGCTTTAATACTTGCCCTTTGGCAAGATTATTATTATTATTATTATTATTATTATTATTATTGAAACAGTAATGTCAAGAGCCAAGAGACAATTTACAGAAACGGAAAAAGCAATAAGATAAAGACAGATAGAGTCTGAGAAACAGACAGACAGAGAGACACAGAGAGAGAGAGAGAGAGAGAGAGAGAGAGAGAGAGAGACAGATAGATAGGGGGGTGCACATATGCCAGTTCACAGTCCAGACTGGCGTGCTGCTTTACTGTAGCAGTTAATGGTGTGTTCTATCTCTCTCTCTCTCTCTCTCGCTCAGCGTCACTCTGTGCTGACATTAGTCCTGATGAGGCACGCTCTGCTTTGTGTGCAGTCGAGCACTTACTGCTCTGAAAGCCTGCGGTGTGCCGGCATACAGTGTGAAATGTGAGCCGCCGCACACCCTGAAAAAGTGACAAGTTGGGGTGAGAGATAAAGCAGCGAGAGTGAGAGAGAGAGAGAGAGAAAGTGAGAGAAATAGAGAGAGAGAGAGAGACCCCCCCCCCCCCCTCCTCCTCTCTTTGTTTTGCTCTTTCGCAGGTGACACTTTCACAGCTACCGCCCTGCACAGCCACATCCTCCCTGGATGGAGGATCCATTCAGTGGAACTGGCACACGCCTGCGAGAACACCTCCTCTACGTCCCCAGGCTGTTCTAGAACCATCTGCAGCTGGGGCCTCCGAGGCCCTCCCGACTCCTCCTTTAATTATTTTCCTCTCTCACCCTCGCGCACACACCCTCTCTCTCTCTCTCTCTCTCTCTCTCTCTCTTCCCTCATTCTCGACGTGACACTGTGCACACGCTCGCTCCCCAGTCAGAGGAGCAGTGCTGCTGTCTCTTTAAGAGCGCCGGGTTCTGTGCCAGTGGCTTCAGAGGCTGTGTGTTGAGTAGGAGCAGGCAGGACTGGCACAGTAAGGTTAAAGCCCTGGCATAAGGCATCACGCATGTGCCAAGACTGATCAAATTACAGGGCAAAGAGAGGGGAAAAAGAAAAAAGGAGAAAGAAACGCCAGCGATCAGGACAACGTAGCACCTCTGGGCTACGGTGCGGCGTTCTTGCACATGCGCTTAAAAGGCGTACATCCAGAAACATAAGCACATTAACAGCGTATCGTCCAAATATATACGAGCCAGAGCTGAGGAAAACACAATACTGGCAACTGGAATTTGCACCATTTCCTCTCTATGCAGCCGGAATCTGTGTGAAATGTGTTTTTCTTTTTTTTTTTTTTTCTCTCTTCCCTCCTCGTGTGTTTTTCTGCAGCCCCTGTTTCTGTCCCTCATTACAGCTCGCTGTGCACCACTCTGCCTCAGGATCCTCATTTCCTAGCAACAAGCCTGCCACCAAACATTTGGCACAAGTTCAACATCACCCCCTCCTCTTCCCTCCTCTTCTCTTCTTTTCCCTTCCCTCTCCCTCCCTCCCTCCCTCTGTCTGTAAAAGATGGCCGCTCTCTCTAGCTCCTGCTCTTAGTCTCTCTCTCTCTCTCTCTCTCTCTCTCTAGCGCTGGATACTGGAGCCCAGTGCTGGCCGGCCCCGGTGCGAGACTCCATTAACTCGCCTTTTTTTTTTATCCAATCACACCCTTCAGTAGCAGGGCACTCTGGGAACTTGTGCCAGGCTTCATTAATCAGCGCTTTACCTCACAAACTACCCTCCGCTAATCTGACTTACAGATGAATGTGTGAAAAAAGACGCTTAAAAAAAAAGGTTAAGAAAAAAATCTAGAGAGAGACAGAGAAGCGCAACAAGCTTTAATATCCTCTGAATGCAAAGCCATCAAGGTAAATTAAAATCAATGCCGGCGCTCCAGAAATAAATGGGATCCGCCGCCGCCGCTGCTCCGCCGCCGTGTTCCAACAGGGTGGCGTCTTCCGCTCGGAACACAAGGTCAATGGAGATTACTGCTTAAGGAGGCGTACCTTATCACCGCACCGCAAAGCAAATGCGGCCGCGCCGCATTAAGTGGAGGACCGGCAACACGCAACTGCGCAGCCTCCGCTCAGCCCCCCTCTTTAAAAAACAATCTCAGCAAACGCTCGGCGGAGGGCTATCGGCTTGGCCTCTTCACTCCCCATCCGCAAATTGCCCTTGTTTATCATTAAACAAGTGAATCTTTGCGGCTGCTGCGAGGCGTCGGGAAGGAAAGGGAGCAGTAGAGCGCCGGGCTCAGGCTGTGTTTTTCCAAGGCTGTGACTCAGTAAATCTGACTAAAGCTTTTGTCTGTCAGTGGACAGAGGGGGCCATCAGCAGTCTGTAACCGCCACTCTCGCGAGGGACCCCGCAGGGCCGGCGAGGATATGAGAAAATCTGCACAAATCTCTCGCTAGTCCTGCACAGAGCATCTCCAAGGGGGAAGATGCACCAGCGCCGCTTTCACAATGAGCCTTAGAAGAGCAGAGAAATGCACATGCAATGTTAAATATAAAGGTTCTTGGCTTGGACGCATGGATCCTTCACCCGTAAAAGTCATTAACATTAACAAAAAACAAACAAAAAAAGCTCATGAACAGGTCCTTAAGACAGTTCTAAAGTGGTATTTCTATGTAAATCTCCCAATTTACACCGCCAATTACCCAATCCACTCATTAGGACTCATTAGGACACGTACCACTAGTGATGCCCCAACACCAGGAGGGTAAAGACTAGCACATGCCTCCTCCAACACATGTGATTTAGCCACTACCTCTTTTCAAACTGTTGCTGAAAAGAGGTAGCATTGCCAAGTAGCATCACAGCGCGCTCAGAGGAAAGCGCAGCGACTGGGTTCTGATACATCAGCTCACAGACGCCTTGTGCTGAGCGACATCACCCTTTGGAGTGATGTGGGGAGAGAGCGTCATCTACCCACTCAGAGAGAGAGCAAGGCCAATTGCACTCTCTCAGGGCTCTGGTAGCTGATGGCAAGCTACATCAGCAGGATTCGAATTGATGACGTCTCTTAACAGATGTCTCCATGCAAAAAGTCAACTGTTGGTTGGTGCCATACTGCAACAGGTCTTAATTAAAGCTGCCTGGCTTTACAATAAGAAGAATCTGTTGAAGACAGCATGGATATGCAGTATGATGATGACGATCATCCATAAGGCTGGAACTGCTGGAGAGAAGTCTACCTCAGGGGCAGAAAAAGGCTTTCGGAAAGCTTCGGTGGGAC
The DNA here is from genome assembly GCF_023375975.1 of Astyanax mexicanus. NCBI lineage: Eukaryota > Metazoa > Chordata > Actinopteri > Characiformes > Acestrorhamphidae > Astyanax > Astyanax mexicanus. The sequence continues at coordinate 38,068,182 of NC_064414.1, read as the reverse complement.
TCAGCTCTGGCCCATTTTGCAAAAACACTTGGCTTTGGCCTATTTTTCATTAAAATTGTCCTCCACTCCCTCTAAATACCTCGACAATGAGTCTCCAGAGTGCTCTTCAGAGGGCTGCCTCATGCCTTTGAGTCCATCATGCTCTCTGTCTTAAACTGCCAGGTAGCTCAAAGTGCTTCAGCTACGCCCCTTAATGGATATTTCTTAAACTGCCTACTGCTTTAGGAAGAAGGCAATGTACCACCAAAGCAGGCAGTATGTTTTAAACAAAATGTACAATTAAAAGCATAGAGATGTGGACATATGGAGGTCTGAGGTTGTGATTGGTCCTGAGGTCCATACCACACCAAGACCACCCCCACTGACTGTGACCAATATGTACCAATACCAAAACATAATCAACTTTTCCATGAATGATTATGCATACTTGTGACATCACTGGTTCTGAAACCTACCTCTACCTGGGATAAGAGACTGTATGCCATGGGCAGAATCTTGAGATTTCACCATGACTATGATTGGTTCTAATCAAAATTTTCTTTGATACAAGAACCTCCTTTGATTGCTACTGGTCCTAATTCTGATGTCTGTTCTACGAGCTTTCCTTGATTTTGACTGGCCCTACGCCATACTCATGGTGTCCCTTGTTCTGAGACCTCCCCTCTACCCGTGATTGGTCCTACTCATGCCACTACTTGTTCTAAGACCTACCTCTAAAGGTCATAGTTCCTACTCATGGCATCTCTTGTTTTGAGACTGACTACAATTGCTTCTAATTACTTAAATGTTTGTTCCAAGAATTTACTTTTAACGCAAATTGATTTTACTGGTCCTACTTGTAGAATCACTTGTTCTTAAGCCTCCCTCTATAGTAGATAGATCCGATTCATAGCATTGCTTGTTCAAAGACCTCCTTCTACATTCGATGGGCCCTACTTATGGAGTTCCTTGTACCAAGACCTAATTATTAATGCAGTGTTTGTTCTAAGATCTTCTCATGAATGCTATTGGTCATACAAGTGGTCCTAAATTCAAATGTTGCTCATTCTAAGACTTTCTCTTGACTGTAACTGGTCCTTATCATCATGTTATATATGTTTCCCTGCAACTGGCAAGTATAGTTCAAGCTTAAAATATAAATGAATAATACTGCCAATAACCTCAAACAACCTTAAATAAATACACTAACTCGTCGGTTTCACATGATGTAACTAAGAAATGGGTAAAAGTCTGCATTCATCTGAATTTGCCAAACTGACATTAAGAGGAGAGGCACTTAGCGTGGGCAGATGAGGGTGGAGTGATGCAGAGAGCAAGTGAAGGTCAATACGGCTACAGCTGGACATTAGTGAGAGAGAGAGAGAAAGAGAGAGAGAGAGAGAGAGAGAGAGAGGCGCAGGGTGCCGACAGACAGGCTGGTGCCAGGCTCCGGGACAGTTACATGCAAGAGGAAATCACTTACATAACCCTTCGCCAGAAAAAAACACACACACACACAAGTGCGCACACACAAAAGGCACTCAGCACTCTTGATACTGCAGATTTGTTTATTTGTCCAGCCTGCACTGTTTCCATTCTTTATTAAAGCAACCAGGATCTGGCTGCACTGCAGACCCCCGGTAGGAATCTTTCCCAAAAAGGAGGTGAATATTGACTGCGAGGAGCTTGGTGCTCCTCTCCTGGACGAAAGAACTGGCCCTGGGTCAGGGTCTGTCGAGTTCTGCACTACCTCTCTCCAGCAGCAAGCCTTTTGACCACTTGGGCATACAGAGAGGTGACTGTGGTGCTGAGAGGAGAGGATGTGCTTCAGTAATGAACTCTCAGGCTGGATAATCAATTCACTCACCTCTACTACTACTACCCTGACCTGCCTCTGGCCAGGAGAGAAAGAGGGAGAAAGAGAGTGCAAAAAAAAAAAAAGAGATAGGGAGAACAAGGAAGAAAGCTAGAGACTACAGCTCAGGCAAATGCATTAAACATGTCTATGGAGTTTAGACCTGCAGTGCACCTGGAGAAGCTGCTATCACAGCTTTGTTTGGGCCTGTGGAAGAAAAACAAGTTGGCCTGCTGGGACGCTCGGCGCTCCAATCTCAGCTGAAATTTGAGCCGCGGACAAACCGAGCTGGGCATCCGCAGCACAAACTATTCCCTCTCCCTCAAGAGCGCCGGCTAACAAGCCCAGCCGAAAGCCAGGGCACACTAAAAAGGGACAGCACTTTCAATAAACATTGGAATGCATCCGCTCTCTCACCCTCCCCACCACAGGGAGGAGAAGGAGGAGGTGGAGGAAGAGGTTTTCTCTGTTTTAACCAGCCGCTTCCGCACGTCTCAGTTCGGTAAGTTTGGCGCGTTGACATGCTTACGCAACAGGATCAGTGACGAAGTGCAGCGGTGACGAGGCGGAGGCAGCGAGCTGAGAGGCAGTGCCATCAGGGCATTTTCCCATGAACATCACTGCATCACCCAGCCAAGTCGGAAAACACAAAAGGAGAGCAACAAAGCATCGCTGCTCTTTATTCATATAGCCCCCGGCTCTCTATTCAGCGAGCGGCAGCGTGATGAAAGTCATTTAATCAGGGATGAAAATGATTTGATTAGAGTGTCACGTTACAATGCTTGCCAAATTGACTGATTCCTGCTTGGAGGTTAATCACAGGCCTATATTACAGGTATCCGCAAATGGATGTCCGACCCGGGGCAGATGGCAGCCTCTTTTCTCCCGGTGAATCGAGCCGAGAGCAAGTGCTGACCCGCGCGCCGAGCTGGCCCAATCACATTTGTAATGGCTCATTAACAGCCGGGTCGGAGTGTAATAGGGTTGTGTGCTTCACACCAACCTTGATTACGGATGATTACGAGCAACAGTTTGCAGCATCCGCAGCACGTTCACTGCCTAAACTCCTCAATCAGGAGTAAAGCAGCGCTGCTGACTGGCAGAAACCACGCCGGCTGCCGGAGAACTCTCGCTCTGGAAAAAAAAACGTGAGCACTGTTATTTTCCTACGGGTGGAAGGTGTGCGTGAGGAGAGCGCGCTCTGTAAACGAAAACGCTCAGCCCAGTCAGCGACCTCAGCAGACAGTGAGTCATCCTGCCCCCAAGTGACCTCTCAGTCAAACCCTTTCACTCTCACGGGTCAGAGAGCCCAGCTTCTTCAGGCCAGCCAATCACGCTCTGGAAAGCCTCGTATCCCCTGCCCCGCAGGGCAACTTAAAGCCAATCAGCATCACTCCGATTCACAGTGCGCCTTAAAAGGGCATGAAACAGAAGTGTATCTGATTGCTCTGGTGAGAGCAGCCAATGCTTCTGTTTGGAACAGAAGCTCACACAGAGTGACATAACACTCCAGGAGAGCAGGCATCTCTGCATTCTCTAGGCCATTAGCTCCTGATTCATGTACAAAATCGCTCTCACTGCCTATAACAGAACAATGCGGACATCAAGACCACCGCATCACGTGTCCTCATTATTCCTCTGACTGCACAGAAGATCTATTTAACAACTACTTTTATATTAAGTCACAGAGGAATAATAAATAAATGTATATACACTTACAGCAATGTAGTAGACTTTGGCTTTCTCCACCAGCTTCCAGTTCTCCTCCAGGTCCAGATGCTTCTCTTTCTTGTAACAGTTGGCGGCTGCCAGATTAGCAACAAGAGACCTGCCAGAATAAGAACAGAAACCCAATGAATTTGGAGTTTTAAATAAAAATCACAGGCAACCCATTATCAGTCCACAAATACTGGCTAATTACTTACAATCACTAAACAATGGGTGCTAATCAGCAGCTTTTTGAAACAATTAAGCTCTTTTAAGTTTTTTTTTGGAAAAAAGTATTGGGAGACTTGCTTATTAATTGTTTCTTTTTAAAATAAGGGCTTTAAATTTATAAAGGCTTATCTGTACTGTCCAGGAAAGGCTTTTTTAGTTGATTTTGAGCATTGCTGTGATGTTATATCATCAAAATATTGGGGATGAGGTAACGTGGTGACTATCACATCTAAAACTGTATCTACGTATGGAGCAGCACCATCATTCCAGAGAATACAGTTCCACTGCTCCAAAACTCAATCCTGCTCCAGAAATTCTTTTTTCTGTTGGCAATACTTGCAAGACAAGCTGTGTGTGTGCACGCATTAGGGGTCAAACGATTACTCGAGTAATTAAGAGTTACTCAATTTAAGAAAAATTTATCAATGAATTTTTTATGCCACGAGGAACCATTTAATTAACTTTAAAACGCAAAGCACGAAATTTAATGCAGACTTTTTAATGCGAAACAGCGCGCTTAGCGTTACGTCACCCACACACATGCACAGGAAGCAGGAGGAGAAGGCGGAGGTTTTTGGAGCTGTAAATTTAGGTAAATTTAACTCAACACAAATCAATTAGATTAACATTAATGTACCTTAATAACACAACATTAATATTGATTATTGTCCTATATTTAAAACTTACACTAAATTATTCATTATTAAATAATTACTCTATTTTTTTCTATTTGTGTTTTCAATGTGGAAATGTATGTTTTGAATTTAAAAATTAAACCAATTGGTCATTAATTATTAAGAGAAATTTCTTGTTCACTCTTGTTCTTTGTATTTTTAATAGGTTTTTAAGCAAGCAAATATGTTTTATCCGATTACTCGATTAATCGGATCAATTTTTCAGTAGAGTACTCTAAAACTGAAATAATCGATAGCTGCAGCCCTAGTGTGCATTTGCACATCTGTATGCTGAGCAACAATGTCGCTAAATGCATTAATTAGAAGGTGTATTTCATTGTGTGTGTGTTTAATTTAACAACCCACTTCCAAGCTACTAGACCTGCAACCAAGAAACACATCCGGGAGATCGATTTGGTCCCAATAGTCACACTGGCCCGTTTGAGCAGATCACGCTGTCGTAATGTCGTAGCTGTTCTATATAGCTGTAGGCTGAACGGGGCTGACATATGGACACTGCTTTAGAAAACAGCTGCTCAGTGTCAACTGTGCCAGAATTAAATATCAACACACCACTTTTTTTCCCCCCCACGCAAATGCCTTACAAGACCTTTCCCATAAATAAATGAACAAAGAAATCAATAATGCAGGGGGAGTGCGCCGGTCCACCGGGACCACTGTTTCTCCATTAACCTCCTGGTGGTCCTCGCATCAACAAAAACAACTAATTCCAGTTTGAAAAACAACCTCTCTCATTATTCACTTGTTAGCGTGAGGAAGCAGTCCCCACAGGCCGGCCGCTATTCTGAAGTTGCATTACCCCGAGGAAAGTGCCAGCGCTAGGTACAGTCTGTCCACAAATGAGAATCAATACAACACAAGTCTTGCCCTTTTGGAGAGGCAGCAGCAGACAGATCCAACTCCAGCAGCAGAATAAATACACCACTGTCTGTCATGGAGCTCCAGGGTATGTGGACTACAGAAGGATAAAGAGTTTTAGAAACGGAGGAGGTCAAATGAAAGACTGTGTCATTGTACAATGATGCAACAAGGATAAACAAAACCGGTTTGACAATCAGATAACAAAAGCATTAGAAAGCAGTTGGCACAGCTTACCAATGATGATCACGCTTATATGTTAACATTACTCTGAATATGCATGGTGAGTGGAGTGTACCGTATTTTTTGCACTATAGGGTGCACCAAATTATAAGGTCCACTGTTAATAAACTTCTATGCATTCTGCAACACTAGCAAAGCACAGGGGTGTTTCCTTCTAATTCAGCAGTTATGCAGAGCTGTAAAGCTGGACAAGTAAAGTAGACAAAGCTGTAATTACAAAAAAAACAAACTTCTGAATGATGAAAAAGTTAGTGCTTAGCCTGTCTAGCGGTTAATGCTAATTTTGCTCCAGTGAAAACACTTACATGCATTACAATGCGTTATATGATATTTTGCATTTCATGCAAACATGTCCACAGAAAGAAGTTGGGCAGTAGTGTATTTACAATGTACCTAATGAGAGATGAGAGCATTAAAGTAATAAAAGTGCCAATAAACTGTTTAATACTGCTAATAACTGCTGTTACTGCTCTTAGTGTGCTGTGCAGCCATCTTAGATTCTGAAAGTGAGGTTAAAGAGGCTTTTCAGACATTCAGAGTATAAAATCAGACTTGTGTGAGAGTTTAAGTTAACTTATATATGGCAATTAGCCATATTTAAAGGTAGCACAGTCTCATTCATTACTCCTTACCCAAATGTGACCAACCAACAAAACCAACAGAAGGTTTGTACCCATTTCTTTATGAACAGTCCAAAAGAAATCCTCCAAAATTGCCTACAACATTTTTTTACATGTATTTTCCCTGAAAATTTACAAGATTTCATCTTTCTCTTGAAAAGAAAGTTTTTTTTTTTTTTTTTTGGACAGCAACTATGTCAGATTTTCAGTTGAAATTAAGTGAAATCTCAGTTGACGAAACTAATTGGAATATGGTGCATTTAGTATACGGCATCAACTTTACAACTTTTCTTCGTTTTTTAAATCATTTAATGTCTTTTTTTAGTTCTCCAAAAAAACTCAACATTCTACAACTCTATTTTGTGTACTTTACAATATTTTTCGATGTATACTGTTCAAATAATTTATTACAGAATTGCTTTGGTCCAGAAGGCCTTCACCATGACCGGCACAAACAGCTGACACCACTCTTATCACTAGTGTGAATGTGTGTGTGTGTGTGTGTGTGTGTGTGTATGTGTGTATTCACTGCCACGAATGGGTTAAACGTAGAGGGTGGATTCCGCTGAACTTCTGTTCGATGTTGCCAAGTGTGCTAAATCATAACCTTAATCTTAACCACAAGTGATGCATTATAAAAATCCATTATAGGACCTCAGGGCCTGCAGCCTGGTGACCAATGACCCAACCCCCCCTGCCCCCAAACCTGGTCTCAGAACAGCAGCCTTTTAACTTTTAATCCAGCTTCCTGTCTGCTCGGCTTGGACAGTCTCACTGACCACACCAGAGCGGAGCGGATGCTGGAGGCTGGAGTCTGGAGACGGCCGTCTGCTGCACAGAGCAGAGATGCTCCTGTGCTGCTAAAAGGAGCAGTATTGATAAAAGCTCAAACGTGCTGTCAGTCTGTAAGCTGTGGGGTGCCACACACACACACAATGTATCGGTATCATGTGTGTATAAGTGTGTGTATTTATATGCGGTGTGGTGTGTGACCTCTGCAGTCTGCAGTAATGAAAGAGTCTGGTCTGACAGGTGAGGCGGTAATGAGTAGTCTCATAAGGCCATGGCTGACAGCTCTATAAGCCTGCACTCTTCAAAACCGGCTCCCATTAAGCGCGGCCCGGCCCGGCTAACACAGTGACGGCTAAAAAACAAAGAGCTCTCCTCATCACCCACTCCTCGCCTCACCCCCGGCTCATCAGCGCTGCCCACCGCTAAACGCGCCCACTTCAAACCGCCCAGCGCTAATGGCCAACACACTTCCAGCACGGCCTGCTTCCAGCAGAGCTCTGCACCTCCTGGAGACCAATCCACAATAAAGAGAGCATGATGACACGTTGCTTTCAAGCTCCAGCTCAAAGCAAGATTCTAGAGTGCTGCCTCTCTGTTCTGAGACCCCACTGATATGATGGGTCTGGGTGCAGTTTCCATGTTTTTGTAATACTTAACATGATGAGGTTTGGGGCACAGATTGAACAGTTAAGGGAGGGTAAACAGTTAAAGTTAGTTCCGACCCTGCAATGTGATTGGCTGAGAGGCGTTCTATGAGTGCCATTATCAGTCGGTAATGCACTGTAACAGAAGCTCTCTATGTATTACTCCACCACATACAGGTAACTTAGCATCGATGCAGCGCTTACAAGCCAAACAGCGCAGCTACAAACAATTAAACAATTTTATCTGCAGAGTTTTTAGGACCAAGCAAAACATATTTCGCCCTCCTCTTTAACTCGAAATACACAAAGCTTAAAAAACAACTTGGAAAAAATTTGGGAAGGTGCTGATAGTTTGGCTAGCCAATGTGTCCCCTGAATACCTATTCTTATGAATGCGTTAAGCTATGTAAAGTTGCGGGCACTGCTGACACAGATGTGCCAATGCACACACACACAGCTCGAGCTCAAAAATCCCTGTTAAAAAAAAAAAAAAAAAAGACCAGGTGTGGCCAAAAGAGGTATAAAGCACCCCACCATGGACTTGTGGAACTGAGTTTCTTTGGAACAACAGTGCTCCGTCCAGTACTTTTGGGATGAAACGGGAATGAGTTGAGAAGTTATGGAAGAGGTGAGGCTTTGATAATACAAATTCCTGATTGAATACCGCTTTTGATGCTGAATGCAATCAAATCCACAACATCCACAAGTTTCCAACACCCAGTAGAAAGCCCTTTCTGAGCAGAAGAGATAATACGGCCCACAAAAACAGCATAAAGTGATTTTGTTTAATACCCTGGATAAAAAAAAAAAGAAGAAAAGAAAAATGAATGGGCAGGTGTCCCAATACTTTTGTCCACCATGTATATTTGCCCAATCCTGTATAAGCACAAGTGCTGGCTCTTTTCTCATACATTTGCTCGTTTGGCAGTTCATCTGTAGTCATTTGTCGTCTAGACAATTGGTATGAACACAGGATTATAAACAGAGTCAGATCTAATTAGTGATGAGTTTCTGTTGTATCATTAAAGAGATCATATCTGCTCCTCTCCAGGGAATAGGAGATTAAAAGGTGACACCACGGCGCTACTATAAAATTTCACCTGCTTTTATGGCCTTTAAAATGAATCAAAGCTGAAAACAATCCGCTTATATCAAATGGTTAGGCGGCACGTAATGCGGCCCGGCCGCCTCATATATCAGCCTAGTCATGGAATCTGGCACCCTTCGGGGCCAAGGCGAGCAGTCGATGAAAATACCTCTGTGCTGATCTAACCCCACTAAATAAATAAATAAGGAGCTCTGGCGGAAAGGAGTGGAACAGCCGGTGAGGGAACAGCCAGTCCCAGTGCATGGTGAGGTGGGGTGTGTGTGCGTGTGTGTATGTGTGTGTTTGTACACTGTATAGATGTGTGTGTGTGTGTGTGTGTGTGTGTGTGGTGGGGGAGTGTGTTATCCTGAGGAAGCGATAAAGGCCTTCCCGGAGGAAAGTGCTCGCTGACCTGTTGTCGCCGGTGATGCAGGCGGCGCAGGTCCCTGTGGGCTCCTCGCTCTGCTCGTAGTAGTGCGCATCCACATGAGACTCCTCCGCCTTCTCCTTCAGGATCTCCCCAAACTTGTCTTTTCCGATGCAGCCGAAGAAGGTGGCCACTTTATGGGGCTTCTGGATCATCCACTGAAAGGAGGACAGGGGAGAAAAAAAAAAAGGGGGGGGGGACAGACAGTGAGAGAAAGGAAAAGCGAGTATTGTGAAATGTAAACAGATTCTGAATTGGAGCATGGAAAAAAAAAAGGGGGGGGGGGGGGGGGTGCACTGGGTGACGTTGGATTTGCTGGGCTGGAAATAGCACTTCCAACGTCTGGGAGGTTTTCTGTGCAGACTGGTACAATTCCTGGAAAGGCAGTGGGAAGGCACAAGAGAGATTGCGACTAGAGGGCTGTACTAACAAAGCCCCAGAGGGAGAATACAAACTCAAAACAGGAAGTAATAGCACTCTGAGGAGGACCAACAACGCTCCTCCTATAAACTCCCTGATTTCTTCATACAGTACCAGTCAAAAGTATAGAGACACCTTCTCATTCAATGTTTTTATGTATTTCGTTATTTAATGTGTTTTCTACATGGTAGATTAATAAGATCAAAAGACATCAAAACAATTAAGGGACACAGATGGAATTACATAGTAAACAAAAATGTGTTTGGACCATAGGGTGAAGAAACAGCAGCAAGTAATGTTCAGCACCTTCAGGAACTCCTTCAAGACTTTAAAATACCTTTTCCAGGTGATACCTGGTGACTCTAACTCACGAAGACACTTAGATTAAAATACCAAGAGTGTGCAGATCTGTTGTCAAAGCTAAATGTGGTTCATTTAAACATAAAACATATTCTGGTTAAACACTTAGTTTACAAAATAATTCCATGTGTTCGTGTATAGCTTTAAATTCTTCAATATTAGAATTACAATGATAAAAAAAAAAAAAAAAACATTACATGAGAAACCTGTACAGTCAAACCTTTGACTGGTACAGTATATATCATTATCAATATACATTACTTGCTGAACAATTAATTGCTGAACATTCTGCAAGTGTCTTCAGTTCTTTTTGAAAATGAAAAACAGTATGAAAGTTGTGATGTCACTGATGTCAAAGTTACTGTTTTTTCTTTTTTTTATATTTTGTTTTATAAAGTGGCGGGGTTATTTGAAGATGATTGGGAAGGGACAGGGAATTCTTGGACATGTTTAATTGGCTTGGTATTTTTATTAAAATAAGTAAAAAAATTAAAATGCCTAAAAATGCCTAAATTATTTTACAGTATTTAAAAATGGTTGTCTTTTTTAACCATTTATTGTTTAATTGTTTAATCTAAATCAGGTAGCACTGCAGACACGGCAAAAGCCACCCCCGCCCTTTTTATTAAACTGTATAAAAACTGTATAAAATGTAAAAACAAAAGTAACATAAAAAGTTTATATACCTTTTTTTTTTAGAAAATCTTAAAAAATATGTTAAATGGTGTTCCTCAGAAATTTTAACTTAGCATAGTTTAAAAAAGAAAATTTAAAATACTATGTTATTGATACTGATAATAAACCATATTAAAGCAAATTCATTTTATTCCTATGTTTATCTGGTCTGGTTTACAGAAAGTTCACATAACTTGTGTTATCCTTGAAAAAAAAATTACAGTTGATTACAGTTGATTAAGTGTTATTCACGGACTGTTCTGAGTGAGTGACTGGACTGAACAAACTCTAACAAAGGCTGAGGGGGGGGGGGGGGGGTGTGGGTTTGGGTCTTTGGACAGAAAGGTATTACGGGCGACAGAGAGCAGGCCCATAGAAGGAAATGGAGGAGGCAGCAGCACATGCCTGTGCTAAACTAGATTAAAGTGGAACACTTATTCCAGTGCCCTGGATGCTGCCTAGCCACACAAACACTGTGACTTTGCCACTTTTATGGGGATAATGAAAAGGACTTTCCAGGTTTTTAGTGCTCTGGGCTTTAACCTCCGAAGATTTATTGCGCTACGCGACGCTACGCTTGCTTGTTTAACTGCAACCTTGCTATGGCTGTTGATGGGGCCCCTTGTGAATGAGTCGCTCCCGCTGGCAGGGATGACCTGCATACGCGAGAAATTCATCACTCCTGCTAGATAACCGTATCCATCAACAAGAGAGAAACGCTCAGGCCTAATCACGACGCGCCAGAGCTTCTATATGCCTCCACGCTAATTAATGCAGCTAACATGAAAACCTATCCTCAGAGGAAGAAGCGGCGCGGCCGTACACGCAGGCTATAAAATATGACAAATAACTCACGGAGCACTGGGTAACACCTTTGGCTCATTTGTTTTATGCTATTGTTTATTCCCATAACAAAAGCAAAGATGTAACATACGCCAGAGAGCAATTCAACATGTGGAACTGCCTGCAGTAATAATTGTATCCAAGGAACAGAACAAAACAGAGCTGCTCCATAAATTGTTTGATAGTCATTATGGCAATATTGACTTTTGCAATACTATTAGTTCTGTTGTCAAGTGTGGGGACTGTGAGGGGCTCAGCTCAGATGCTCTTAAACTGTTTTTTGGGCCTTTTTTAAAAGATGTGTTTGGAATAAGTACAGTGCTGTAGAAGCCACTGATTTTATCATCTTCAGCTTTTTTATTTTGGAAAAAAATTGGGAAGTTTATGTCCAAAAATTGCTGGTATTTGATTGAATCTATTCTTCTCTTTCCCAGTAAAATGTTTCCTAATGCCACTGGCTGCAACACAGTCCAACAGCAACATCAACCCACCCCCATGCTTAACAGTTGGAAATGCATTCTTAAATTTTTTTATCTCAAATATATTTTTGTAATGAACAAAATGCATCATGCTTGTGTTTTGATTTTTCATTAAAAAACGTCTGACATTGAAATGTATGGTGTGGATGTGGGTAAGGTTTTTAATAGATATATGGATGAGTGCACCACCACTCCAGAGCGTCCTAAATCTTCATGCTCAAGTTCTTTTGCAGTCAAACAACATTCTGATTTACCTTACTATTAATCTAACTATTAATCCTAGGAGGAGTTAGCTCTGAAAGTTGGTCCTGAGATAGCTAGACAGATAGCTAGACGGATAGCTAGACAGATAGCTAGACGGATAGCTAGACGGATAGCTAGACGGATAGTAAGATAGCTAGAGAGATAGTTAGAGAGATAGCAATATATACATAGAGATAGCTAGACAGATGGAAATATATAGACAGAGATAGCTAGACCGATAGCAATAGATAGATAGAGATAGCTAGACAGAGAGCAATATATAGATATAGATAGCTAGACAGATAGCAATATATACAGTTGAGGACGATATTATTAGCCCCCTTACAAAATAGTCCTTGTTTTCTAAGGATTTTCCAAGTGATATTAACCAGAGCAAAATAAACTAAACACAGCTTTTTTAGCGTAGTTTTATTTTGGATGCTTACACTATATTGTATTCCACTCAGAAATGAAGATATTACACAAAACACAAAAACTATCAGGGTCAAAATTATTAGCCCCCCACATCCTAATAGTTAATTGTGTATCCTTTTTGCTGGATTACTGCCTGCAGACGTTTGTTGTAGTTTACAACAAGTCTCTCACACTTCATTTGAGGAATCCTGGCCCATTCTTCTTTGGCAAATCTCTCCTCTAGATTCGATGGTTGTCTTGCATGGACATTTTTCTTTAGGTCACCCCACAGATTTTCTATTGGATTTAAGTCAGGGCTTTGTGCAGGCCATTCAATGACATTCACTTTGGTCATCTGGAGATAGTTCTTCACCAGGAGGGATGTGTGTTTAGGATCATTGTCATGTTGGAAAATGAAGTGACGTCTCAGACCCAGTTTCACAGCTGACTGCTTAAGGTTCTCTTTCAAAATAGTCACATATTTTTCTTTATTCATGATTCCATCCACCTTGACAAGATTTCCAGTTCCAGATGCACTGAAGCATCCCCATAGCATAATACTCCCACCACCATGCTTCACTGTGGGGATGGTGTTCTTTGGGTTGAATGCCTGTCCTTTTTTTCTCCAAACATAAGCAGTGTCCCTGTGGCCAAAGAGCTCTAGTTTAGTCTCATCAGACCATAAGACACGCTTCCAGTATGAATAATTTTTCTCCAGGTTGTCCCGAGCATACTTAAGTCTTGCTTGAAGGTGCCTCTTCCTCAAAAGTGGAGTTTTTCTTGGTCTGCACGCTCGCAGGTCATTCCTGTGCAGAGCTCTAGTGATGGTCTTCTTAGAGACTATGATTCCCGATGTGGCCAAGTCATTTGGCAGTGCCTTGGAAGTTAATCTGGGGTCTCTAGACACATTTCTCACTAGTATTCTTTCCAGTCTCTCTGAAATCTTTCTCTTTCTACCTCTGCCAGGCTTGTTCTGCACTGTGTTGCTGTCTTTGAATCTCTGAATGATGCCTCTCACTCCAGTTCTTGACACTTGGAAACGCTTGGATATCTTTGTATATCCCTCTCCTGCTTTGTGTGCATCAATAATTCTTTTTCTCAGGTCCAAACTGATTTCCTTTGTTTTTGGCATGTTGCTTCCTCAACTGCCAGCTCCATAATGAGGCTTTATACCATGTTTTAACTTAAATGAGTTAATTAACTTAACTTAATTGAGTGCAGTCATCTGTTTCACCTGATCACCTTTATGCACATCACCTGAGAAGGTAAAGCACATCACTGCACAAAAGTGGCTTGTGTGATGACTTAATAAATGTTAATTTCTTAAAGGGGGCTAATAATAATGTCCCTGGTCATTTTAGCTTATTCTTACAGAATAATATTTTGGTGCACAAATATAAATATTTTGGTCCTTCTAATGAAAAATTGTATGTTCAGAAATGCTCTGTTAGAACTGCCTTGCTCTGCTAAAAAGGATCTTGCCAGAATCTTGAGGAGACTTAAAATTTCATAGGGGGGCTAATAATATCGTCCTCAACTGTAGATATAGATAGCTAGACAGATAGCAATATATAGATAGAGATAGCTAGACAGAGAGCAATATGTAGAGATAGCTAGACAGATAGCAATATATAGAGATAGCTAGACAGAGAGCAATATATAGAGAGATAGCTAGACAGAGAGCAATATATAAATAGAGATAGCTAGACAGATGGAAATATATAGACAGAGATAGCTAGACAGACAGCAATAGACAGAGATAGCTAGACAGACATCAATATACAGAGATAGCTTGACCAATAGCAATAGATAGATAGAGATAGCTAGACAGAGAGCAATATATAGATAGAGATAGCTAGACAGAGAGCAATATATAGATACAGATAGCTAGACAGAGAGCAATATATAGATATAGATAGCTAAACAGAGATCAATGTAGATTGAGATAGCTAGACAGATAGCTACACAGATGGAAATATATAGACAGAGATAGCTAGACAGATAGCAATATACAGAGATAGCTAGACAGATAGCAATATATAGATAGAGATAGCTAGACAGAGAGCAATATATAGATAGAGATAGCTAGACAGAGAGCAATATATAGATATAGATACCTAGACAGAGAGCAATGTAGATAGAGATAGCTAGACAGATAGCTACACAGATGGAAATATATAGACAGAGATAGCTAGACAGATAGCAATATACAGAGATAGCTAGACAGATAGCAATATATAGATAGAGATAGCTAGACAGAGAGCAATATATAGATAGAGATAGCTAGACAGATAGCAATATATAGATAGATATAGCTAGACAGAGAGCAATATATTGATAGAGATAGCTAGACAGATAGCAATATATAGATAGAGATAGCTAGACAGATAGCAATATATAGATAGAGATAGCTGGACAGAGAGCAATATATAGATAGAGATAGCTAGACAGATAGCAATATATAGATAGAGATAGCTAGACAGATAGCAATATATAGATAGAGATAGCTAGACAGATAGCAATATATAGATAGAGATAGCTAGACAGATAACAATATACAGAGATAGCTCGGCCAATAGCAATAGATAGAGATAGCTAGACAGAGAGCACATTATAGATATAGATAGCTAGACAGAGAGCAATATATAGATAGAGATAGCTAGACAGATGGAAATATATAGACAGAGATAGCTAGACCGATAGCAATAGATAGATAGAGATAGCTAGACAGAGAGCAATATATAGATATAGATAGCTAGACAGATGGAAATATATAGACAGAGATAGCTAGACAGACAGCAATATACAGAGATAGCTTGACCAATAGCAATAGATAGATAGAGATAGCTAGACAGATAGCAATATATAGATAGAGATAGCTAGACAGAAAGCAATATATAGATAGAGATAGCTAGACAGAGAGCAATATATAGATATAGATAGCTACACAGAGATCAATGTATAGATAGAGATAGCTAGACAGATAGCAATATATAGATAGAGATAGCTAGACAGAGAGCAATATATAGATAGAGATAGCTAGACAGAGAGCAATATATAGATATAGATAGCTAGACAGAGAGCAATGTATAGATAGAGATAGCTAGACAGATAGCTACACAGATGGAAATATATAGACAGAGATAGCTAGACAGATAGCAATATACAGAGATAGCTAGACAGATAGCAACATATAGATAGAGATAGCCAGACAGAGAGCAATATATAGATAGAGATAGCTAGACAGAGAGCAATATATAGATAGAGATAGCTAGACAGATAGCAATATATAGATAGAGATAGCTAGACAGATAACAATATATAGATAGAGATAGCTGGACAGATAGCAATATATAGATAGAGATAGCTGGACAGAGAGCAATATATAGATAGAGATAGCTAGACAGATAGCAATATATAGATAGAGATAGCTAGACAGATAACAATATACAGAGATAGCTAGGCCAATAGCAATAGATAGATAGAGATAGCTGGACAGATAGCAATATATAGATAGAGATAGCTGGACAGAGAGCAATATATAGATAGAGATAGCTGGACAGAGAGCAATATATAGATAGAGATAGCTAGACAGATAGCAATATATAGATAGAGATAGCTAGACAGATAGCAATATATAGATAGAGATAGCTAGACAGATAGCAATATATAGATAGAGATAGCTAGACAGATAACAATATACAGAGATAGCTCGGCCAATAGCAATAGATAGAGATAGCTAGACAGAGAGCACATTATAGATATAGATAGCTAGACAGAGAGCAATATATAGATAGAGATAGCTAGACAGATGGAAATATATAGACAGAGATAGCTAGACCGATAGCAATAGATAGATAGAGATAGCTAGACAGATAACTACACAGATGGAAATATATAGACAGAGATAGCTAGACAGATAGCAATATACAGAGATAGCTAGACAGATAGCAATATATAGATAGAGATAGCTAGACAGAGAGCAATATATAGACAGAGATAGCTAGACAGATAGCAATATATAGAGAGAGATAGCTAGACAGAGAGCAATATATAGATAGAGATAGCTAGACAGAGATCAATGTATAGATAGAGGTAGCTAGACAGATAGCAATATATAGATAGAGATAGCTAGACAGAGAGCAATATATAGATACAGATTAGGGCTGCCACAAACGATTATTTTTATAGTCGACTAATCACCGATTATTTTTTATGATTAGTCGACTAATCGGATCATACGTTAATTGAATATAAAACACAGTTTATCACAATAGAATGCAGCTGCTATTATACAACCAACATTAGATTTCAGCTATATGCTAACTAAAACCTTTAATGAAATATGCAGCTTGTTGTAACAGACAATTATTTTACTGTTTAGCATAAAGTGTAAACAACTGTGTAAAATAAGGATAAGGCACTGGCATTTATGAAACATCTCAACCGTGAGGTTGTTTGAACTATTATGAAAAAATAGTTTATTAATAAAAAATGCCTCTCTGTCCAGATATTGTGTACATTACCGTACACAGGGCAGCGGTCTGCACAGATCTGATTGGCAGAGGAGAGCGTTTGGTGATTTTACACCACACATGACTGATCTGTGAGTTTACTGCACCGAAAAGCACTGAAAACAGAAGCCACTGTCAGAATGAAATCCTTCTCTGTAGTTTATCGGTTTGGGACGGCATTTGTGACAACGTCTGGGTCCGGATCCGGATCGCGGTCCGCCTATTAGTGACCTCTGTTTTCAAGCTATCAAGATGAGTAAGTTAAGTACTAAGTTAACGCTCTGTTTACGCTAATTTTAGCAGCTAAATAGCAATTTAGCTTCTTCGTCATTTAATCAGCCACAACATGCCTCCTTTTCAGGTGCTCGTGCATCGCGGTTGTGCTGCCGAGGAAGGCAAGTTCTTCATTGCAGATATTGCATTGCACGCGTTTCACTTTTATTTTCTTGGTGATCCCACACTTTTGAGTTCTGTAGTGGGGTAGCATGAAACCAGAGCCTGTCTGTATAATGTCCTGAGATGTCGTCCACTACCTACCCCGGTTTCCACTACTGCGCATGTGCGTCCAGGACAGAAAGGCAGTCGCAGCAGTTTGGAGAGAAAAACAAAGAAAAAAAAAAAAAACGACTAATCGACTATTAAATTAGTCGTCGACTATTTTAATAGTCGACATAATCGTGACTAGTCGACTAATCGTGGCAGCCCTAATACAGATAGCTAGATATAGATAGCTACACAGAGATCAATGTATAGATAGAGATAGCTAGACAGATAGCAATATATAGATAGAGATAGCTAGACAGAGAGCAATATATAGATAGAGATAGCTAGACAGAGAGCAATATATAGATATAGATAGCTAGACAGATAACAATATACAGAGATAGCTAGGCCAATAGCAATAGATAGAGATAGCTAGAGTAACTCCGCATACTCCGCTAGTAACTCCGCATTCTATTTTTTATTTTTTTTTTGGTGAGGGAAAATATAAAATGCACCAGAAACACTAACCA
This sequence comes from Astyanax mexicanus, assembly GCF_023375975.1. NCBI lineage: Eukaryota > Metazoa > Chordata > Actinopteri > Characiformes > Acestrorhamphidae > Astyanax > Astyanax mexicanus. Next base: position 38,050,083 of record NC_064414.1, on the reverse strand, counting down.
TTAGAATTAGATACAGGAGATAGAAAAAAAGAGATAAAATCTCCAGTACACTCATGAAGGTATAAGACCTTAAAAGTTGACAGTTTAAATACAATGTATAATACAATTACTCTTATCTTTACATTTATATGTTTAAATATTTGCATTTACATGAACATTTAAATAAAAGCATGGCCTACAGGCATCAGGCCACAATTTCCATATCAGTGTATCCTTACTGGACTACTACAGGTGTTCCTAATTCCACTCCTGGAGTCCACACTACACACGTTACTTTGTTTTCCCTTCGTCTAGCATGCTTGATTGAAGGGACATTGGGAACTGTTTGTCTGTTATGTTCACATGCGATCAGAGAAAGCTCTGGCTCAGGATACACTAGGGTAAAAAAAGAGCTTGGAACATGGTGTTCACCACCACGTGTATTTGCCACTTTATTAGTTGTGGAGCTGTTCAGTGCAGGGACATGGTGCTCCTGACAAGCCTCGTGTGAAACGGAGCAATGTTCTAACCTTTGCGTGTGAGACAGAAAACAAAACACAGTGTTCTTTATTTAAAGCATTCGTACTGCAGGCATGAGAAGTGTACACAAACACTACCAAACAAGAGTGAGCACCTTGGTAACCCTTTAGTCCTCTTCTTTTGCTTTCGTCCTTGAATTTCTATGGACTAAGTCAAGTTTCAACTGCATGCACAGACCCAACCTATATATTTTGTCAATTTGATGGAGTAGTTTACCAGTTTATCTACTAAAAGCTACTTTTCAGCATTATGCAAAAGCAATATCACCATGTCACAAAGCAGCCAGTGCCCCCCTTAATGCAGTGCGCCTTATAGTGCGAAAAATACAGTGCATTTCCCTCATCTGCTGAATTGCCACAGACAGTAGGCACAGATCCCTCCATCAGATGAAGTCTGCTGGCTAAACCTGCTGTGTAATTGTGCAATTAAAAATTTAATTAAATTAAAAATACAAAAAAATGCAAAAAGTGAGAGTTTTGCATAATAAATTTTAGGGCTGCAAGATGTTGGAAACCTTTTACATTGCAAACGTTCTCTTTTCGGCGATATTAAACAATGCAGGGCCCATGACATCAACAGCCCCGCCCCCACCCATGCCCTGTCTCGCATCCAGATCGATCAAGAGCTGGGTCACTGCCGAGCACTCAAAACCAGAGGAAAACAGCAAAACAGTAATCAGCACTTTAATCAGGCATTTAAATTGCTTTTTTAAAATAGTATATATAAGCGTTTTTTTTTTTTTTTAGGAGGTGAACAGCTTTCGACACGTGCAATTACAAGCACCTGCCCAAACATGGAGGAGGATGGAGGCCATGCGGTTACCTCATGTTTACTCCTTACTCACGCTCCCCCTCCCCCTCACGCTTCTCAGGCAGCAGCAGTCTGTCACTCACACAGACACAGAGACAGAGCTGTGTATCTACAGTACTTCTTGCGTCAAGAATCAAAACATTGCAACATGACGTGTTTGATTTGATTGCCTTAGATGACATTGCACGTCCTGCGATGTGACTATTGCGCACATCACAATGACTATGCTTAAACATTATATCGTACAGCCCTAATAAATATAATAAATAGTGCTGCAACTAATGATTATTTTGGTAGTCGATTCATCTGATGATTATTTTTACGATTAGTCGACGATTATTTCTGCCATGTTCATCATCTCTACGATAGAATGATAAAAACGAAATGTCTAGATGTTGTTTAAAAGTGGAAAGTACTGATATTTAGTGGTTAAAAATGTAATCTGTAGTGTCTGGGCACTTTTGGAGTGAGCTATTTACCCATCTCCCATTGCATTCTGTACCCAGCACTTTGTGTAATGCGGTACTGCAACAAATTAAAGAAAATAGTCGACAATGAAATTTGTAGTTGACAAATTTAAATAATGGACATTGTCGATTATATCGACTTATCGTTGCAGCCTTAATAATAAATACGTTTTGACACCAAAATTGAATATTTCTAGTATCATAAAGCACTTATAGCAGAACCCTAATGAAAATAAGCTACAGGACAGATTAAAAAAAAGAAAGAAAATGAAATATATCAGTATGGAAAAGAGATTACAGGCCATTTCTAAGGCTCTGGGACTCTAGCGATCCAGATTGAGAGTCATTATGTCAAAAAAGAGAAAACTTGGAGCAGTAGTAAATCACATTCCCACAAGTTTTCAACCTACTAGAATTGGATTCCTCTACATTATCCACAGCTTTATCTGTCTTCTTCTCTTCTATTCACAATAACAGACATGCATGCATCCCAACAGCATCGTCCAACATGTGTGCACCTGCCAGCAGTAATAATTGCCCCCTTATGTACAAAGACACTGACTATTGTCCCAGCTTATCACAGCACAGAGATCACAGCGGTGTCACAGGCCTGTGAATCAGAACAGTACAGCACCTCTACAGTTCAGCTCTGATCCAAATCATCAAAGTCAAACACATACACACATACACACAAAAAAAAACCCTCACACACACACACACACACTCAGCCAATCAAAGGCGTCCGTCTGCCTCGCAGCCGCGAGTCTATTCGTCTCCATCTCCTGCAATAACCCCTTCCTGCTGACAATTACTTTCAAATGGGGATCTAAATAAAAGATGATACTTCCATTAAGACAAAGAGCTATCTGCAGGGTCGCGGCGAGGTCGGGCTACACCGGGGCGAGGGGATATTCATGCTCAGCCACATCCCAATTACCCGCCAGCAGCAGTGCTGGGGCGTGATCAAATGGACGCGAGGGGCGCTTCATTACGCTCGGGGAGGGGGGATGAAGAGCGGAAATTAGGCGGCGGGAGGCTCCTGCTGCGCTACTCCCCCAAAGCTACGCACACTTAGCCGTGCGCTAACCGAATGCGGCCGCACGCAGGGAGATGAAGCCAGCATACACACACACACACTACACACTCTATTCTCACACACACATATGCAATTTACTTGAGAGGTGAGAAACCACCGGAATGCTGCTTTCAGAGACAAGGGGTGCATTCTTGTTTTTTTCCTTTTTTTTAAGGAAAAGTTGACATGCCAAAGTTGTGCTAGCGACTGTTTTGGACGCATGTGCTTCTTGTAATGAGACACAGCCAGGGGTGTGCTATATAGTATCAATTCTTCTGCTACACTACACTCATTTTATAATAGATCATTATTATTTTATACAAAATCAAATACTTGGTTGTTCCTGTTCTTTTTTTTTTTGTTTTTTTTTTTTTTTTACAGATTTTTTTTTTTTTAAGAATGTTTGAAACGGTTAAACTTCCATGAAATCAACCTTGTAGTAGGAAATAAAAAAAAAAAATTGGAGACACCTTAAAATATTATTTTTTTTTATTTGTTCTGCATTATAAATTGATACTAAAGTCATCCAAACTATGATGAATATGAACAAAATATGTTTTATACAGCTCTAAAAAAAAAAGAAAGAGAGACCACCTAAAATGATAAGTTTCTTTGATTTTTTACCAAATTAAAAACCTTTCGAATATAATCAAGAGGAAGATGGATGATCACAAGCCATCAAACCAAGCTTAACTGCTTAAATTTTCTGCACCAGGAGTGACATAAAGTAATGCAAAATCAGTGTGTAAGACTGGTGGAGGAACACATGCCAAGATGCATGAAAACTGTGATTAAAAACAAATCAGGATTATTCCACCAAATATTGATTTCTGAACTTCTTAAACTTTATGAATATGAACTTGTTTTGTTTGCATTATTTAATATCTTAAAGATTTGCATATTTTTTGTTATTTCAGCCATTTCTCATTTTCTGCAAAAAATCCTCTAAATTACAATATTTTCCTTTGGAATTGAGGAGAAATATTGTCTGTAGTTTATAGAATAAAACAACAAAGTTAATTTAACTCAAACATATAGCTATAAATAGCAAAATTAGAGAAACTAATTCAGAAACTGAAGTGGTCTCAACTTTTTTTCAGAGCTGTATATCAGACTAAAACTTCAAACTAGGCACCTCTTCCTTAGAAAGAAATGAAGGTCAGTCAATCTAAATATTTTTAAAAACTATGAAATTATTCTCAAGTGCAGTCGCACAGACCTAAAAAAAAATGTTATGATGAAACTGGCTCTCATCAGGACTGCTCCAGGAAAGGAAGACCAAGATTTATCTCTGTTGCAGAGGGGAAGATTCTCAGAGTTACCAGCCTCAGAAACAGCAAATTAAAAGCCCAACACTTTTAAGTTTAGTATTTACTATGACATCTTATGTGTTACCAAGAATATCGTTATTGCAAAAATCCCATGATATACTGTGAAATATTGTGATATTATTTTAGGGCCATATCACCCACCCCTAGAACAGAATAATTTAAAAATGGAAACATTATAAAACATTATTTTCAGAGCAAAGCAATTTATGATAATTCTCTTTTTGAGGCCTGTTTGGTTTACGGGCTGAAGAGTGCCAATTTCACCACAAGGGGACAAAATGTGTTTGGGTATGGCATTGCTCTAAAAGTGGTCATAAATGTACATTATGATCAAACTCTGTACTCTTACACACATAATACTGTGTCTCTCATAAATAAAAAGAACTTAGTACTTCTAGAGGAATTATTACAAACTAATGTAAAGCCATGCTTCTCTTTATTTAATCACTTATGCTCCATAACTTTTAATACACCCACAAGGGTATCGCTAATCGCTAAAATACATGCAAAGCAATGCAAACTGGCTGAGCTGATCCTGAGTTATACCAGTTGGTAAAAAAAAAAAAAGCCAGCAACCACAAGTGATTGAAACAGAGGTTAAACTGTTCTACAATGCCTCCAAACTTTTGACGACAGCGTATTTCAGATGCGAGGAGCTCAGTTTGGGACGGGACCCAGTTTATGAGAGTGTCCCAGAGGTCTTCTTCACTGTTGCTGCTTCAGAGAACAGCGACAAAGCATTTCATCATATACAAGACCTCAAGGTCACCAATCATCAGCTTGATGGATCTGGAAAAACAGCCATCAAACCATTTTAATATGTAGTTCTATCTTTCTGGGATCCTCGTGGGACCAGAGCTTACTGGGAATCATTAAGAACTAGGAAGGAAAAGCCCCAAAACATGGTACCAGTTTATCACCAGAGTACCAATTACACCCAGATTTACTCACAACTAGGGGCAAAACAACGTATTTTACAGCTATAGCTGATTTGCTCTTGTCCAAATTAGTTAACAAGACTGTAAACGTAGTCGTTTTTTCATTGTTCCAATGGTTTGGTTTGTTTTCAGACAGGGAAAAATTCAACCACACCAAAAAAAAAAAAAAAAAAAAAAGTACGGTATTTTTCCCACTATAAGGTGCAATTAAAATCCTCAAATTTTCCCAAAAATCATCAGTGGGCCTTTTAATCCGGTGTACCTTATGTATGTAATTTTTTAGGAAGGAGTTTCAGTTTAGTTCTCCAGCACCAAGGTTGGTGTAGCATTAGCATTAGCCACTAACCGCTATTTCCCCATTCAGAGGCGAGTATTATCGTCCTGTAGGCTGCTCTCAACCCCAGCTAGCACTGCTGGAGCGGCATTAGCATTACCCGCTAACCATGCTAGCCATTTGACCATTCATCGGACTGTAGTAGACATGTAGCCTGCAAGTTTACCACGTTAAAACAAGCTACGTGGGACGAACTGCGAGCTAATATTGCCCTGGCTTACAAGAACACTCAGGGTTCCAGAGTGTAGCACTGTTGGGCTAGCTAGCAGCTAGCTGCTAATGCTAACGCTCCAGCCTTAGTGCTGTAGAAATTCGTGAATCTAAGCTTAAATCTGTGTGGATTAACATCCAGCGGCTTGTTTGACTTTAAAATAAACTTTTTGTTTTTTTATGTATTACAGTTTTGTTTACTTAGCTTAGCTTTTCTTAACTTAGTAAGTGGCAAGACCTACGGAATTAGGGTTTTTTTTATAGTGTCTCTTAAACTTCCCCCTTATAATCCGGTGCGCCTTATATATGGAAATAGATCAGAAAATATACAGACATTCATTAATAGTGCACCTTATAATATGGTGCGAAATTATAGTGCAAAAAATATGGTAAATACAGAAAGAAGGTCCTATGTCCTGGACTAGTGTATATGTTTCAATGCAATATAACTTAATATTATTATAAATAGCAGAGATGGCATTTGTTTACAGCTGTAGTAATCACCTGGGTAATATACAGGTTAAACTGGTTACTAAAGCCAATCATTACATCTGATACTTGAGTTGGTTTGAGGTCAAGTCTTGTTCTTACCAAAAACAAAGCACTCAAAAGTTGTTTTGGGTCCGAATTGGAGACCACCTCTTCTCAATTGTATATGTTTGGTTGTTTTAGTCCAAAATTTGAGTGCAATTATTGTATTCACACATGGCTAAGCCAATAACACTCTGGCTGAAGAAAATTCTGACTTAAAATGCAGGTCTAAGAGGGAAAAAAGGAAGGTAGAAGGAATTATGTCGCAATTATTACATAATGGCCTGACCACAATTATTTGAGTTGACCGCAATTATCTCCACAATCATTTTCTACATTCATCACTTTATTATTATTATTATTACAAACCCAACACGCTGGAAGTGATGAAAGTGAAGGCTGTGATTGAGCCTTGGAGATACATAATGGATCTCTACCTCCTGCACGCAAGAAGAAGAAACAGCTGTGTAATTAGTTACAGCACACATGAACCCAAACACCTGCACAGGCTGTACTGCAACCAGAGCAACACTGAATCCAACTGACATTTACATTCACCACAATTATATCCATTACATGCATCTATTATTCTCAATCTTATAGGGAAATTGTTCTATAAATTGACATTCTGTAATATAATAGTGAGTGCTTACTATAGTACAGTGTAATTAAATGTATTGTATAAAACATGCAATCAATTAATTAAAATTAATTATAATGAATCACTATTAATTGTATAAGAATTAATCGTCAGCTGAAATTTATGATCATGACAACCCTAGAAGAAAGTAGGGAAAAAAAAACAACTTTAGAAAACTCAATAAAAACACACCAAACTCCTTGACCTGAATCCGTGCCTCTTTTTTATATATATATATATGAATGTAGCCAAGCTCTGCGTTACGATGGTGCAGCAGGTTGTATGTGTACTGAGTAAACGCTGTAGTGCCCGATGCAGTCCTCCAGGTGGACGGTTGTTTCCGGTTGAGAGTATGCTGCGCGCTATTGGCTGCCGCTTCTTACTGGTGTGTGGATGAGTGCAGAGTTTGAATTAAAATGTGCAAATTGTAAAGCATCCTTGGGTTTCTAGAAAGGCGCTATATAATATATAAGTGTAAATCATAGGGACCACAGCAAGGATTGAACCCCCAACTCCAGGCCCATAGAGCTGTGCAGTACACAGATACAACCTGCTGTACCACAGTTACGCAGATCTGGGCTACATTCATATCCAAAAAAAGGGCACGGATTCAGGTCAGGACGTGACTCGTAATCCTATATTAACCAAAAAAAAAAAAAGAAAAACAATTCACCTGATGCCAAGAGCTTCAAATAAAACAGCTCACACACACACACACACAATGCCCGATTAGCGTGTTTTGGCAGTACTGGCTAATGGCAAAATTAGATTAATTTGCTGTGGACACACCAATAGAGCGTAATCGCATTTAGCTTAGCGATCTTGCTCTTAAACAATGCCAGGGAACGCTCCTTAACCTGCAAAAGCTCCTGGATCTAGTAGACATGTCTCAGGATTAAAAGCCCCTCTGTAACCTGATGGAAAGCGACTCCAATTACAGGCTTATCAACCTGGCAAAACTGCGGCTCACTATTTATAGAGCTAAAATAGCAGGCCAGCGACGGCCTGGCGCAAAAAAAAAAAAAAAAAAAAAAGTGTCCGTGAGCAATCTGGCACTTTCCGCATGTATGAGCTAAGCTGCCCATCAACGGCACGAGGTGAACAATTCCACTGCACAAAAACTGATGTTTTCACTTTGCCCTCTCTGTGCTGACATGAGCCATCAGATTTGACTGATGAGTCTTTTGTATTTTTGCAAGGATTGAGAGAGTGAGAGAGATGGAAAAAGAGAGAGAGCGAAAGAGAAAGAGATAGAGAGAGCGCGAGAGATGAATGTGAGTCATATCTCTGAGGATGCAGGCAGAGTACAGACTAGCACAGACTCTGCTGTCACTGGCCGCAGACACATGAATAAATAAAGGCATTATAATGAAGACAACTCGCCGTCTGCCCATCAGAGGCTGCCAGCCTGGCACCAAAGCCCAGGAGGAAGGGAGAGGGATGGATAAAGAGAGAGAGAGAGAGAACCAGAGAGAGAAAGAGCGCAAGAGAGAGCGCAAGAGAGAGCAAGAGAGAGCGAGCGAGGCCTGTCACTGAAGGGGACAGTGATGTGGGCTGCCTGGCTGCATTAAATCACTCATCACTATAGGGCTCAAGCCTCTGCTCTCTCAACAGGATAACAAGCTTTGGACTCTCTTTCTTTCTTTTCTTTCTTTTTTTTTCAATCGCTTTTTCCTTGCTTTTCCCTCACTCTTGGCCCCCCACAGAGCGAAACATCTGGTCAGTTTCTCTTATCTGCTTCGTTTCATGCTCAGGTGGCCGTGAGGGCCATCTCCACCATGTAGCCCGTTGTCCAGAGTGCCATTTTTTCCTCGGCTTGCGGATAATGCCTCTGGCCTTCAATCCCCGCAGGGCTCTGTCCAAAACAGCCACGGGCGTGTAAACCATTCTGGCCATTTCAACAGCCACGATTATCCCAAAACGTAAACATGTGACAAAGTTATGAATAGGATTATGAAGTAATCCTAACAGCAATAAGCAATAAAATAATACCAGACCAACTATTTACTATTACATTATTTAGAACTCATTTATTTATTACAGAACCAAAGTAAAGTAAAGTTCTCTTATGTGCATACACTAGTGCTCATCACTTTCAAAAAAAAAAAAAAAAAAGAAAAGAATATTATTGAAAAGTTATTTTATCATCTGTAATCATCAGTAAATTTTGCATTTTATTTGAAAATCATGACTCTTGAGCTACACAGTCCAAGAGGCTTGAGGTCTAGTGTGAAGTTTCCAAAATCAGTGATGGTTTGGAGAGACATGTCATCTGCTGCTGTTGATCCACTGTGTTTTATCAAGTCTGATTTTCTTTGAAAATCTTAGAGCACTTCATGCTTCCCTCTGCTGACAACTTTCAAGGAGATGCAAATGGGGATTTCATTTTCCAGCAGGATTTAGCTAAAGTACCAATTGGTCTTAATGCAGTATAATGTTCTGATTCTCTGAGACACTGATTTTTGGGTTTTCATTGCCTGTAAGCCATAATGAATCATCAACGATAAAAGAAATAACCACTTAAAATAGATCTCTGTGTGTAATACATCTAGAACAATATATGAGTCACAATTTTAACTAAATTACAGAAATAAAGTAACTTTTCAATGATATAAATTTTTATGCTGTATCTCGTGCACTTTTGTTTCTTCTTTTGTTGCGAAATTTTGTTTCTTCTTAATGCATGATTTGAGCCTCAGTTAGCTGGTATTTAGTCTGTACTGTGGTGTCTAGTCTGCTTGCTAATTGCCAATTAGGATAGGGCGATATTGCTCTAAAATAATATCATATCATGATATTTCATGGTATTATCGCGATAGCGATACTCTTGGTGAAATGACAAAAAAATAAAAAATACACTACTGCAACAAAACAAAACTTTTTATTATTGTATACGATATGATATTGCACACATTTAACTAAGATACTAAATAAAACAAGAATATTAGCAGATTTGTAACAGAAGTCAATTATTCAGAATGTCATGATACTAATATATATACTAAATATCTCCATATATCCAGGATTCAAGTAAAATAAATGATACTGGACAGATATAATCTGTCTCTAGTAGATATTTAATAGGCAATGAGTGAGTTTTTCTTTTGCTTAAAACAGCAAAAAATGTGTACCCTGATGTGATAATTAGGGGTGAGTGTTATGCCACGATATTTCAGGGTATAATATCGTTCACGATATTCAAAAATGTCGCCGATATTATCGCTTACGATACAATATGGCACACCCCTATTGCCAAATAAAAAAAAAAAAGCCAAATTTGACAAAACCTGTTGCACCATAGTCATTTCAAAACCAATCAAATGTATAATACCTGATTAAGTAAAAAATAATAGGTATGACCTCATATTTAACATTTCTGTACATTCAAATAACCATGCCCCATGCATGTCTAAGGTTATACAACATCAGCGTTAAGAGTGCAGGCCTGTCAGTGTCTTCATCACACAGGCCCAACACACACACACACACTCCTCAGCACAGACCTATTCTCCCCCACCTCCCTCCCCCATCTACAGCACAGGGAGCAAAATAACACACTGCCACGCTTCACTGTAATCCTAGCCATTTCAGCACCATCTAATTTTCTCCCAGTGAGGGCAGATCGAGGGAGTGGGACTGAGCTCAGAGAGACGAGACGAGTCGAGCAGAGCCTCAGTCCACCAGCCTCTACTGCAGGTCCTCTCTGCTCACGCTGACTCTGACTCCAGCAGGTCAGGAGCAATCCAATCCAGCAATCAGATCTCACACACACACACACACACACACACAATCTGAACAAGGCTATTTGGGTTATGTTCACATGTGTCGATTCTGTCTTTTTCCAAGCCTTTTTTACCAGCCTAAAACAGCTGAACACGCTTAGAGGAGAACACTAGCTGCCTATCAGCTACATCAGCTAATAAACCAGCCTGCACTAACCAACATTACACACAGTGACTAGATAAGATGGAGGACCAAGGCTAAGACACAGATCTAAGACACTTCCACATGGGGACTCATGGAGAGTGGATAAAAATCCGGCAGATGACCGTTACACGACCATAATGATAGCCTACAAATCCATGTAATCCATTCTTCAATTTAGAGAAATATGTATTAATTAAGGCTTTCATTGTAATTTAAGGCCACTTTAAGGTGGATTATATTAATAAAGGAGTGAACTGATGCTGATCAGATCAAAAGTATTTTTCAAAGCTTTGTGATTAAAAAAGAGCAAACATTGTGACAGGATGTGCCCATATGCTAAAACATGCTATGAAATTATTTTTTTTTTGTCATACCTTTGTTTTTGACATCGATTTTTGTGCCTAAATTCTGCAAAGTTGCCAACAAGGCAGCCTTAATTACACTCATTACAGTCTCATTATCAAGCTATACATAACCTGAATTACTATTATGTTTATTTATTTGCCTATTTTTTTTCTGGCCTCCTTTTGCATAAGTTTCGGTACAACTGTCGCAAACTTATGCTCAACCTTAAAATCCAATCCATGGTACAATCACATCCATAAAAAAAGAGTAAGTGAAGTTTTGCAGTAAGAGGGTACAGTAGGTGAATTTAAACCAGGCAGTCACAAGTTATTGTCATACTTTTGCCTTTGACATCCATTTTTGTGACTCAATTCTGCAATTTTGTCCAAGTTGCCCTCAAGGCAGCCTTAATTTCACTAATTTCTCATTATTAAACATATTAAACTAAACATAGCGTGGGTTCATCTTGTGTTTTGTATTTATCTGCTTATTTTTTTTTTCTCTTTCTTCTTTTGGCCCAACTGTCGCGAACTCATGCTCATCCTTAAGGTCCAAGCAACACAAGAGTAAGTGAATTTTTGCAGTAACAGGGTGCAGTAGGTGAATTTAAAACAGGCACTGACGATTCTCAAGAAGCCTTTGACACTTTATGAACTATTCTGGAACTCCAGCCCCACCGACCACTTCCCCTCGCAGCCAGGGTGGAGGCCTTGGGTGAGAACACAGAGTCGTGTTTCGAACCTGTGCGGGGAGGGGAGGGGGTAGACGGGAGAGGACTGGGGTTGGATTACAGCCACTGGGCCCTTTGAACACAGCAGTAGCGCAGTCTAAATGACACCATCCGGTGTCTCTTTCTCCCTTTCACAAACACATACGCGCACACACACTCAAACACACTCACACACACACTCTCATACAGAGCAAAGCTCCTGATGCTATCTACAGCGAGATCAGCTGAGTGCACAGCAACTCCAATGGAGGAGTTTTTCCCACTGTAGCCTCTCAGACAGCCCAAGCGGATCAGCGCCAGGCTTTATCCACAGTTTATCTGACGACCGGCCGCTCCTCTTCAGCCCTCTCTTGTTAAACATGCAGCACAGGGGCCTGTTGTTTAGAGATGGGGAGGCCTGTTGAATTATGCATAAGAAAAACAAGGCTGTGTTGCCGAGCCCGAGACACAATGCTCAGCCACAATGGGCTCTTTCTGCGGGGCGTCCCACAAGCTGGCCCGGAGCGGGCCCAGGGCCACCGGCGCTCCTCGCCCATCTGCCGGAGCGGCTCGGGTGAGGAGAAGGTGAAGACCGGACCAGACTCGCTCCCAAAGTCTCTTTAATACGAGAGGCAGAGGCTGTGAAAGCCGGCGTCCCCATTTATTGTGGGAGTTTATCTAGTCGTAAAAAGGGGCACTTTGCTCTCCCAGGTCCAGCACGGTCAGACTGGGAGGCTAATCCTGTCTGCAGAGAGATTGCAGGGAGGGGAAGAGGAGTTTGGGGAGGGGGAGGGGGGTGTTGCAGCTGTGCTTACCTTCCCTCTTGATAGAGAGCAAGAAAGAGAGAGAGAGAATAAAAAAGATGGAAAGGAAGAGAGACAGAAGTAGAGTGTTTAAGAGACAGAACAAAAAGAGTATGAGAAAGTAGGAAAATGCAAAGATGAAGAGAGAAAGAGAGACAGAAGGAAAGAGAAATTTGTAAAAGAGTGCAAAATAAAGAAGGAGAGAAAGATAAAATGAACAAGATGAAGAGAGAGAGAAAAGGACAGAGTAAAAGAGCGAGAGACACTAAAAAGAGTGTGTGAGGGAGCGAGAGACAAAGACAAACTGGACAGCTAAAGAGACAGACAGAAGGAGAGAGTGTAAGAAAGAGGAAACAGAAAAAAAGTGTGAGAGGGATGGAATGAGAGAGATTGAAAGATCGAGAGAAAGAGATTCTAAAAGACAGAAAAAAAAAGAGTATGAAAGATGGAGGGAGAGAGAGAAAATAAAAGTGTAAGAGAAAACAGAGAGCAATTGAGAGTGAGGGGGAGAGAGAAAGAGAAAGAAAAAGATGAGAAGATAACAGAGAGAGAAAGACAAAGAGAGAGATGGACAGAGGAAGAGCAACAGAACAAGAAAGAGTTGGAGACAAGGAAAAAGGCAACAGAGAAAGAGAGAATGACTGAAAGGTGAGAGAATGAGACAGAAGAAGAGAGAGAGAGAAAGAAGAGGGAGTGTAGAGAAAAAATAGGATAATGGAAAGTGAGGGGGAGAGAGAGAAGGACAAAGATGAACAGTGGAGTAAAAAAGTGCAAGAGAAAGAAAAGCATGATTGAGAGAGAATGATCAAGATAAGAGGAGGGGAAAGAGAGAGAGGAAAAAAGTAGGGGACAAGAAAAAAGCAACATAGAACAGGAAAGAGGAAAAGAGAGAGAATTACTTAGAGGAAGACAGGCAGAAGGAGAGATACATAAAGAGTGTGAAAAAAAGAAAGAGAAAAAGAAAGGAAGGGGTAGTGTAAAGAGAAAATAGGATAACTAAAAGTGAAGAGTAGAGAGAATGACAAAGATGAACAGAGGACTAGAGACAAAGAAAGAGAAAAAGAGATAGAAAGTGTAAAAGAGGGAAAAAAAGCATGATTGAGAGAGAATGATCAAGATGAGAGGAAAAGAGAGACTACAGAGAGGAAGATATGAAAAAAGGGATTGTGACACAGAGAGAAAAAGAGAGAGAGAGAGAGAGAGAGAGAGAGAGAGAGAGAGAGAGAAAGAGAGAGAGGGAGTGCTAAGTTGGGCCAGACAGAGTTGCAGGTGAATTGGTTTTGCCGCTGGACCTGAGATTGACCCTCCGCTTTGATCTCCATATGTCAGACACCCATAGGGAAAAGATCAGTGGCAGCCTGGGACCCAGTACATATGGGAGGAGGGGTGGAGGCGAATGAGTGCAAGAGATAGAGAAAGAGAGAGGGAGAGAAAGAAGGAGAGAGTAAAGAGTGTGAGAACGAGAGGGGAGGGTTTTGTAGAGAGGCAAATATGTGAAAGAGACAAAGAGTGTGCGCATGTCATGGTAAAAAAAGTGCGACAGAGGGTGAGACATGAAGAAGAAAAAAAAAAATCAAACAAGGTGCGAGTGAAAGAGGCAGAGAGAGCGAGTGAGAGAGAGCGTGAAAAGAGAGAGAGAGGTAGAAAGTGGAAAAAAAAACAGCAGGTAGAACGGTTTGATCAAAACGAATCTGTGGCTGCCACCAAAACTGACAGCAAACAAAACCCAGAGACTTGTTTGAAAAGGTCTTTGTGTGTGGCTGTATTAGCAGCTAAGGCCTTGAGCTACAGCAGCAGCACAGGTTTTGATGGAGCTTCTGTGTGTGTGTGTCCTTCCGGGGCAACACACACACACACACACACACACACACACACACACACACACAGTACTGTCTTTCACTGAGCGTTAATAAACTTCTCTCTCTGAAGGGGCTGTTCACGGCTCCAGCGCTTTGTGCTCTTTTATGGATACAAACTGCCCCGCCCCTGTCCTCCTCAGCGAATGAAAGAGGCTTTTCTGAGCCAGCAGGCAGGAGAGGACCCCCGAGCTTCGTCTCCACACTGCTGCTGAGTGACCTTTGACCCCGCAGCCTGTGCAAAGCAACCAAATCCACTTTTACACCCAAGTGTGTATACATGCAAGTGTGCAAGTGTGTGTGTGTGTGTGGGAGGAAGGAATAAAGGCTGATGGGAGAGAAGAATGGGGGATCTGTTAATAACGATCAATAGGGATGTAAATTCTGAACTGATTCAAACCAATAGTATTGACTGATTAAATTAAAAAAAAAATATATATATATATATATTTTTTTTTATTTAATTGGTTTAATCAAACAGACAAACAAACTGGCCTCGCATTGTAAGCGTTCAAAAATTGTACACTATGGTCGGAAGGTTGTGAATTGGATTCCTTGTGGTCATTATAATAATCATCATCGCAAAATTCAATGCACATACAGGACTGAAAAATAGAAATGAGACCACTTAAAAATGAGGAGTTTCTTCGATTTTACCAAATTAAAAACCACTGAATTATAATCAAGAGGAAGATGGAAGATCACAAGCCGTCAAACCAAGCTTATCTGCTTGATATTTTGCACCAGGAGTGGCATAAAGTTATCCAAAAGCAGTGTGTAAGACTGGTGGAGGAGAACATGCCAAGATGCATGAAAACTGTGATTAAAAACCAGGGTTATTCCATCAAATATTGATTTTTTTTTTGTTATTTCAGCCATTTCTCATTTTCTGCAAATAAATGCTCTAAATGACAATATTTTTATTTGGAATTTGGGAGAAATGTTGTCCGTAGTTTATAGAACAAAACAACTCAAATGTATATCTTACTCAAACTTATATCTTTAAATAGCAAAATCAGAGAAACGTATTTAACCTCTCTGCTCCAGGGATACTCAAGCATGGCTAACCCTGAACTCTCTAAGTGTATGTGTATATATGAATAAATGATGATAAAAAACAAATGTAACATTTTAAACAGCTTATCAAGCAATATATAGGCGATACTATGCATATAAATGATATTTATTTTTATGGCATTTGACAGATGCACTTTCCCAGAGCTACTAATTGTTCATTTATGCTCAACATTAAATATGAATTCAGGTACAAGCGGAACATTCTGTCCACAGTCTGCCTTCATTTTCTTTGTATTTGTGCACATTCTCTAAAAGTATATTGATGGAATAACAATAACAGTACCATAGAAATACGCTGTGTGAGAACTGTAGCCAATTAGTTTGAAAAATACACGTCCATAGGTATACTGATACAAGAAAATACATTTCTGGATGAACTTGTATAATAGTTGTGAGGAGTTATCTTTAAGGCATTACCGCCCACAGTAGACAGCGCAGTGTGTGTCCATGCAATCAGACAAGCAACTCCAGCAAAAATCACACCCACAATCAACCCAGAAGACCCCACATACTAGGGGTGTGCCATATAATCATCATCGTATCATACGCAATAATAACGGCAACATTTTTTTTTATATCGTGAACGATATTATACCCTGAAATATCGTGCCATATCACCCACCCCTAATTATTACATCAGATTATATCTGTCCAGTGTCATTTATTTTACTTTAATCCTGGATATATGAAGATATTTGGAGTGCATATTATTAGTATCATGACATTCTAAAACATTTGCTTCTGTAACAAATCTGATAAAAATTCTTTTTTTTTATTTTTTTTTATCTCAGTTAGGTGTGTGCCATTTCATATCATATATATGCAATAGTATAATTTTGTTTTTATTTTGTTGTAAAAGTAAAAAAAAAAAAAGCTGCTCTACAGACAGACTCAGTAGATCCTTTGTTCCGAGAGCCATCAGACTTTTCAACTCTTCCTAGTGAAGACGGAAGAGTGAGTGAGAAAGGGGACTCTTGAAATAGTGTTTTAAAAAAAATCAATGCCTTGTAATATCGGCAAGAGTGTGATTATCACGAAAATACCATGAAATATTGTAAAATATTATTTTAGGGCCATATCGACACCCCTACCACATAATCACATACACACACACATCCCACAGTGATTCTAGTGATCTAGAATCCACGGGACACGGCATAACTGTAGACATCTTGGTCCCCCAAAGGAAAGAGTTTGTTTTAGCATGCGGAAAAATAGGAAGTCGGAATTAGATTTGTTTTCCCCTCAGAAAATAAAAAGCCTCCAACTGGCTTGTTTACTCTACCTGAGGTATCAGTGTAATTGATGCAGAGGGACCTTGGGCTTGCTGTGCAGGTACACGTGGACATAAACAGAGGAAGCTTTCAACTTCTCAATGACCTAGAAAAAGATGCTCCCCAATCAGCCTGCAGCTGGAGGCAAATCAAAAGGCCTATTGCAGCCCTTGAAAGAACTGGGAGAGCTGGGCCTCGCCAGCGACGGAACCCATTACCAAGAACCTTCGAGAGCTTCGGCGAGAACGACGGAGAGAAGACTACGACATGTGCTTCTTTTTTTTCTTTTTTTTAAGCTGCATCAGCCCACACAATGTGACATGGCTCACAATCACGGAGACATAGCACAGTGAGGGTCTGTATGTTAACCGTGTTTACCATCACGTCTGTGTTGTGTTGCGCTGAGCTGCGCTCCCTGTATATGTTCATCGGTTGGTGGTATAGATGATGTGGGCAGATATGATATAGCATTTGATATATAGAGAAAACATAAACAATAACAGCATAATATAACATGACATGGCACGACACGACACTTGGTCGACACCCAAGTGTGCGTGCAGAGAGTAGACGGCACGAGGAAGAAAAAAAAAAAAAAAACACAGCATCGAGCAGCATCAACACAATCAGACAACTGGCAGCTGTGTGTATATGGTTACATGTTGCTGTATATGTTGTGAGGAATACCCTCCCATCTGACCCCCTCCAGGCCTGGTAACATCTGCAGGAGTTTAACGCAGAGCAGCACAGAGCAGCGCAGGCTTATATCTGGCGGCTGAGATGACTGTTTCAGACATGAGCGAGCACGGGGAGTGTGATTTACGGCTCTGAGAGCGCTCCGGATTCCTTACGCTACGCCACCGAGCTCCCCCTCCATTCATCTCCCTATATACCGGCCTGATAAATACAGCAGAGCTGCTCCGGTGAAAAATAAGGGTGCCATTACCAAACCATAAAGCACGCTGTCTGGACTGCCCCCTCAACGAGCGCCGCAGTGTGGGTAGTCGCTGTTTCTGTGGATTAAATAGTCTTTTCTCTTCCCGGCTCTAGGTGAGACGGGAAGGGCGAGTGACAGGGAGACGGAGGAGAAGGGGACCGGAGCCGGGAACGAGCAGTTTGTGGTGATAAATGGAGCACGCTCTGTTCTCGAATCGAAAGGGAGTCCCACCACGCCGGCTAGGAGCAGCAGAGCTTCAGAACAAATTTAATTATTGTGCCTCAAATAAACATCACAAACACAAACAATTACTGCCAGTCCAGTCATAGTGTGTAATATTCATAAAACACCCGCCCCCCACCGAATAAAAAAAACACACTACACAGATTAAAGCATCATTAAGAGATGAGCGACGATCCATTAAAATGCGTATTCGCTAATGTAATAGGGCCACTTAATCAGGAGAATAAAGACTTCTGCTTCCTCTTTCCTCCATTTTTCATTGGCCTCCCCTATCTCTCCCACTGACCCATCTAATGGGGTTACCCAACCAACGTGACCCCGCATTAGCGGCTCCCGCCGTATTCCGAACACAGACAATAAAATCCTTGTTACTGCAGTCCAGCTATTACCAAGCTCTCATCTGCTTCCAGGCCCATCATGCACGCAGCGCAGGAAGTGCATATTTCTCAACAATTTGCGGTTCTTCTTAATACTTTTGGATTGTGTTTAGGAATGCAGCGTTATTTGTCAGCATTTGCTGCTTTCTTGGAAGAAGTTCTTCTCAAAAGCTTGAGGAAAAATCTTGGGAACCATCTGTGAAGGGGTAAGACAGCACTGAAACGAAAATGTTTGGCTGTTTTGGTCTCTGATTTTCATTAATTTATGCAATGGTGGGAAAAAGAGGCAAAATTAAAATCAGTCTATGTTGAAAAGAAAAGAAAAGAAAAGACAAACACACAGACATAGCAAAATAGGACTTTTTGCCATTAACAGCCAAGATCACACCTCCTTTGGTCAGACAACATTTTGATTACACTTTTTACACCTGCTATTTTAGCTCAACCTGAACAGAAAAGTCAGAGACGGTCTGTAAAATAAAGCACAGCACAATGTGACTTAAAATGTGACACACCAATAAACAAAGCAGTGCTTAGCAGAAGTTATTCAGTGTTCTCGCAGTTTTCACAGTAGCATTTTCATACCTAAAAGTCCAGAAAAAATAATAAGAACCAAGGGTCAAGGTTTTATTATATTATACTTTCATCTGGTTTGATTAGTTTTGCTTAAACACTGCAAATTAGTTGTGTGTGTTTCTCCATATACTTGATATTTGTATGACTGTATAGAAGGATGAGCATCGGACATCAGCGTGTCAAGTTGCCTTTCCAGGTGTTGTGCCAAATTCTGCGTCCCTGCCTGTATCGACTTCTCGCCATTGGACGAGTGTTAAGCTGCATAATGCACTGATTGAGAATATGAGAATCCTTTTAACCTCCTAGGACCTGGCGTCCACATGTGTGAACATCACATCACATCACGTCACGTCACATTTTGGGTTGTCTAGGCAACAACACTAAATTTCACTCTACAAGGGCCTAGTGTCCTCTTATGAGGCCATTATACTGTCACCTAGTGGAGGCAGAAGAGTTTTGATTTGTTTAGAAAATTTAAATGAACAGTACATACAGTAAATGTTTGTTTTTTACTTTATGTCATGTCTTATTAAAAAGGGGCAAAAAGGGGCACAATTGCTGTTTCTATTCTTGTTTTGCACTCGGGCAAAAAAAGCTGCTGTGTTCAGGCACAAAATAAATGTTTTGCACATCATTACTAATTGCGACTTCATTGTGTTCTTTCGAAATATAAAACTCAAGTCCTCATACGTGGACATCATTTTTATCAAAAACTACATCATGTAAAAAGATAATTCTGTGTTTTTACACTAATCAGGTGCAAATTAGCCCAAATAACAAAGAAAACAAAGAAATAGAAAAAAAAATGCATGTCATGCAAGAGAACGGGTTTTAGGAGATTAATTTCTATTTCAGATTAATCTACAGTTACAGTAGATACAGGAGTCATGATACAAGTATAACCTGTTGCACCCAAACTGCTGTGAGAAGCACAAGCAAACAAAGGGGAGTTGAATTTTGGCACAACACCAGTTCTTTGTCTTTTTGCAATGTTTAATGGATGACAATACCCTGGTGCCACCTTTACTTTAATTGGTTTGTGGTACGAACCATAGAAGAAAGTGCTTTCACACTGCAAACAACTGAGCAAAAGGTTCATCTGATCTGGATTGAGACAAACTCATTTGGACAGACCAAATTTCGGTCCTTTGGTCTGGACTAATTTGAACCATGTTGAACCAAGCAAAAGTCCAACAATCCAAACAAAAAACGCATGAAAACACTAATAATGTAAAATAAAACGCTGACTTGTTGGCCAGGCCACATTAAGCTGCAATGTTTGCTAGTTAACCTGCTCTCTGCATTTTTTTTCAGCACTGTTCAGGCACTTTCTGTTTCAGGCACTTTTGTCTGTTGTGATGGAAAACGTATTACTTACACAGATAACTGCAGACAGCAGCTGCTGTTTTCAACACAAAAATAATTAAAAAAAAAAGGTAAAAAGATCATTTTGTTTTTACAGGTGCCAACTATCCCAAATAACAAAGAGAAATAGAAAAAAAATGCATGCCACGCAAGAGAACGGGTCTGAGGAGGTTCATTTCTATTTCAGATTAATCTAGAGTTACAGTAGATACAGGAGTCATCATACAAGTATAACCTGTTGCACCCAAACTGCTGTGAGAAGCACAAGCAAACAAAGGGGAGTTGAATTTTGGCACAACACCAGTTCTTTGTCTTTTTGCAATGTTTATTGGATGACAATACCCTGGTGCCACCTTTACTTTAATTGGTTTGTGGTACGAACCATAGAAGATTGAGACAAGCTCATTTGGACAGACCAAATTTCGGTCCTTTGTTCTGTACTTTCACAACAGCTTTTGTTTTATTTTATTTAAACAAATTGATCCAAGCAAAAGTCCAAAAATCCAGAATCCAGAAACGAATTAAAACACTAATAATGTAAAATAAAACGCTGATTTGTTGGCCAGGTCACATTAAGCTGCAATGTTTGCTAGTTAACCTGCTCTCTGCATTTTTTTTTTTCAGCACTGTTCAGGCACTTTCTGTTTCAGGCACTTTTGTCTGTTGTGATGGAAAATGTATTACTTACACAGATAACTGCAGTCAGCAGCTGCTGTTTTCAACACAAAAATAACCAAAAAAAAAAAACCTCTACAAAGAGTAGAAAGCACACCAGATCTCCTGTGTACCCCAGCATCCCTCCTCCAGGCTCTTTCTTTGAACCGTGTGATAACTGCCCTCCTCACACTCCTCCATCCTACAGCACTCACCATCAGGAGCACTTGTCACTCACCCCAACCTGCCTCATTAGGGAACAAGATGTCTGCAGTTTGCTCAGCAAATAAACCTGCAGGAAGGCAGCTGAACCCGAGCACATCTCCCCCGCTACTTTAAAACACTCCGCAATCCTCCTCCCAGCTCCAGGATTTGCATACGTCTTCAATCTCCTGCACGGTGCATTATTCTCCACTGCTTCGGCTCATCCATTATCGTCCTGTTCCCCAAAAAGCCTGAAACTGCCTGCTTTAAAAAACTGCAGGTCTACTGCACACGCACCAGCGGTAAACATTTCAGCACCTGATCCACTAAAAACATCAAAAACCAGTCCCTGTCCCTTATGTGGACTTCATCTCATTTGCATAAAACGCATCAGCAAACGAATCCAAAACATTGTGACTAGCACAGTAAATCTGAAAGGTTCAAATCAGACACAATAACTAAAAGTACAGGTGCAAAACAAGACCGCATCCATTCTCTCCAGCGAAGTTCACTGAACACTAGGGGTGGGCAATATTATATCGAATACAATATATCGTAACACAGAAATATCGAGATATTAAAAATCCATATCGTGATAATGGAGATGTTCTGTCTTAAAATGAGTCTATTATTTACTGTGAAGCTTTAGGTGTATTTATTGTATAATTGTTTTAGTTTGCAGTTATATGCATGCACTAAATATTCTGCAATATTTTTTGCTGCATTATATTATTTTATGCTATATTATTTATTTTACCACATTATGATTATGCTGTTATACTATTATACTATATTCCTGAAATAAATTAATTATTTTTCTGTTTTCCTATATCGCCAAATATATCGTTATCGCAAAAATGCCCTGAAATATCGTGATATTATTTTAGAGCCATATCGCCCACCCCTACCGAACACCAAGGACTGAACTGAGCCACTGCTGATCCCTCACTTATAATTCTACAGTTTTCATATAAAAACATGAATTCTACATTTCCCTTAATACAGCGGTATGTAAAAGTTTGGGCACCCCTGATCATTTTCTTGGTTTTCCTTCATAAATCATTGGTTGTTTGGATCAGCAATTTCACTTAAATATATCATACAGCAGATGAACACAGTATTACTTGAGAAGTGAAATGAAGTTTATATGATTTACAAAAAAAGTGTGCAATTATTTTTTTAAACAAAATTAAGCAAGTGCATACATTTTGGGCACCCCAACAGAAAAAAAATTACACCAACATTTAAGTAGATTATCATTTTGCAGAAATAGCAGCCTCTAAATGCTTCCTATAACTTCAAATAAGAGTTTGCCTTCTAGTTGAAGGAATTTTGGATCATTCTTCTTTACAAAACATCTCCAGTTCAGTCAGGTTTGATGGTTTTTAAGCATGAACAGCCCACATTAAATCACACCACAGATTTCCAATAATATTCAGGTTAAGTTAATAGTTCTATTTATACTGCACTATTGTCTCCCATCATACGTATGTCTATTGTGTTCTTGTTGTATTGTACATATAGTGTCTCCCACTCTTATATTATATATCTTATTTCTTTTTACTTATATATATATATATATATATATATATATATTATTTCACCCCCACCACTACTGCACCTTGTTTCTGTCTCATCTATGTATATTTGTGTCCCTGCTGTATTGTACATATAGTGTCTCCCATTCTCTTTTACTATATCCATTATCTGTACTTGCTGTAAAATTTGGGAAGGAGAGTATCGTAATTTCAATTCTCTGTATGTCCTGTACATTTGCAGTATTGACAATAAAACTACTTGACTTGACTTGACTTGACTTAAGGTAGTGTTAGGTATTTAATTTCTGTATTTAGGCCAAAATATTTGCACTCCACATCAGGAAAAGGGCTGCTACGACATACTACAGAGATTATTAATTATATATTAATAGTGGGGTATTTGTTGTCGCAGAATTATGTTATAAGGTGCATACTACATATTATTAAAAGACACGATTAAAGAAATTATTGGAATGTTAAGAGAAATACACCTTTTTCGCCTCTCTTTATTGTTATTTAATAATAAAATTACTTTAACCAAGCACACAAACAAAAGTAGACTAATCAATCAATCAACCTTTATTTTTTTTTATTCACATCCATTTAACAACAGCTAATTAACAATACACAATTCAAGCTTGAGTGAAAATATCTCTCAGTACAAAGCGGTACGACATACGAGACGTCTGACAGCAGCTGAAACTGACTGGGTCGTCCTGATTGTGCCCCTGGGCAAGGCACTTAACCCCCCACTGCCCCAGGCTGCGCTGCTCCGCTGAGGAGGTTTGCTCTGCTGTGGGTTTAGGAACGACTAGGCGTCCAGAAGATCTCTTCTCATTGTGAAACAGATCATAACTGAGTATAAAATAACTTACAATAAACTTCTGCAGACCCACCCACCCATGAACGCATCAATATATCATCTGCTTCAATCTGGCTTGGCAATACACATTCACATATGTTTTTTCTTTTTTTTTTTTCTTTTTTTATTATTTATATATTTATTCATTCCCTGGCTCTCGGAGTCTCTCAGAGTTCAAATCCCATGTCGTTTTTCCAGAAATGTGTTCCTTTTCTTCAAAGACAAGCCCAACCTAAGGCAGTCCTGAGATCTTTCCCTTTCCTACTAATCTAGCTGTATAACTGCTAATTTGTCACAATTTACCCTAAAAAACAAAAAAAAAAAAAAAAAAACAAAAAAAAAAAAACAAGCGGCCAATTGAGGTGCGCCCTCGCTTTAGAGAGCTTAAATTTCTTACAAGAAGACAAGATCACAGAACAGCCTGGAGATCACAGCGACCCAGCGCGGCACATACTGGATCAGAGAGTAAGCGGAGTGTACTACACCCCTCCGCACACTGTGCCATAAATCTAATCAATGCGATAAATCAAGGCCATTGTGACTGGACTGACTGTAAGCGCAGTGTAACGGAGCTGCGTGAGAGCTGCCAGAGTGAGCTGGGAACTAGGCCATCAGGTTCTCCCAATCCCCCCGCTCAGGGTAGGGTTTCTCTAAGCATGTAGTTAACTGCGCTCAGGAAATGATTCCTCTCCAGACCATTAAGGCACTATAGAATAATAGACACACTAAGGGCCGCGGCAGATGTATTTTGTGCCCATAAAAACGTCTTTCAAAAGCACTCGCCGCTTGCCAAACGCAACACCTTGTGGTCCAGTGCGGCGGCGGATCCTGTAAAGGCTGGCCCGCGCCGCGCGTTCCCAGACACGGCAGAATGTTAACGGGGTCAGCGCCGGGGACTCGGCTCTCCAGTTAAATCCATCTGAAAATGCAAAAATGTGAATTCTGCTCTATAATGGCTCCCACAGGCCCCGGCGTTACGGGCCAAGAGAAGCTTCTCTCCAGCCAAGCGTTGCATCTGGTTTCAGCCCGTCCACCCCACCCAGTAAAGAGAAGAGGGGAGGGAGGGGGAAAAAAAAAATAAAAAAAAGTAAGTGAGCGAGCTAAAGTAAGAGAGAGAGAAACCAAGAGAGAGAGAGAGAGGAAAAGCAAGAAAAAAAAAAAAAAAGAGAGACCCTTCACATTTAACGCACAATTCACTTCAGGACAACCGTACCAAAACAATTCAATTATCCCGCCGTCCTTGGAGATTGAGGTGATTTATCGAGCTCTAGTACCTGAGCTGCAGATCATTTCTGCCCTGCCCTGCCCTGCTCTGCTCTGCTCCCCTCGCCTCCTCTCTCTCTCCACCACTCTCCCAAAAAAACATTTTCCAAACCTTCCTCACCTCCCCAAACCCTGTACAGCCTCGCAACTTTATCCAGACCCCACCTTTTTTCCCCCAAACTCTCCCTTTCACACACCTTTTTTTTTTTTTTTTTTTTTTACACCTGCTATTTTCCTTTGCAACAAACTAGTCTAAAAAAAAAAGTCTGAACCAAACAAGGTAGAGATAAAACTGAACTCTTTACACTTTATGAATATGAACTTGTTTTCTTTGGATTATTTGAAGTCTGAAAGCTCTGCATTGTTTAGTTATTTCAGCCATTTCTTATTTTTTTGCAAATAAACGCTCTAAATAACAATATTTGTATTTGAAATTTGGGAGAAATGTTGTCCGTAGTTTATAGAATCAAACAACAAAGTTCATTTTACTCAAACATATACCTATAAATAGCAAAATCAGAGAAACTGATTCAGAAACTGAAGTGATTTCTTAATTTTTTCTAGTGCTGTATATTGCATGATAAGTTGATAATATGGTTATGATGACTAGGCCTAGGTCTATTAAGTAAAGTAAAGTAAAAAAATCCAAAACGAAAATCTGATAAAGTTGAAAAAGCCACATTAGATGACACATTGGCTACTTAAACTTGTCCTCTAAATCTATATAGAGCATACAAATGAGGGTTTAAAAAAGCAATATGCATTAAGCAGACAAGTCTATAGCCTCCCAACTACCCCTGGACCCTCACTTCATCCCGAAACCCTGCCCCTGCCCTCTCTGGTCCCAGACTGACCGAGCCAGTGCCTACGAAAACCACAGCGAGGGTTCAGCGGAGTGAAGGCCAGGCACCGACAGCACCACCCGAGAACACAGC
Organism: Astyanax mexicanus; assembly: GCF_023375975.1. Taxonomy (NCBI): domain Eukaryota; kingdom Metazoa; phylum Chordata; class Actinopteri; order Characiformes; family Acestrorhamphidae; genus Astyanax; species Astyanax mexicanus. The sequence continues at coordinate 38,024,283 of NC_064414.1, read as the reverse complement.
GAGAAGGTCGCGCCGGATAAATGAGCTTTTCATTCAAAGCTAAATGTCGGCAAATTTGCCTCTCCACATCCAGACCCTGTTGGCTTTGGCAAGTCAAGCGCAGCTGAGCAGCAGCACTCGGCAAACACTGAGGAGATTCCGCTTCTGCAGGCCTCTCCTCACCCGCTCCTCTTCTTCAGTTTCAGAGCAGGAGAAATTCTCAGGGACACCTGGGACTTGGTGAACCTGCGAGCCGTCCAACATTAATTCCTTCAACACTGTAACTCTGCTTTAGGTTGGCTCTCTTTCACTAAAATCAATACATTACTCTCTCAACTGTTCAGTCACAGCAAAAATCTTTATTCACTTTAATAGAGCTGTGGGAAAGCCTAGTCAAACCTTGGCCACAGCAGCAGAACTAACAGGGTGAAGGGGGAAAAAAAAAAAAAAAGAACGTAGGGATTTTTTTTAAAGGGTGCTGGTTCTGCACAGTTCGGGCCAACAGTCTTAAACTTAATAAAGAATGAAGCTCCACTGTAAATATTAAAGGAAAAAGTACTTGACTATTAAGTTGAGTGATGGCTCTTCTGTTTACAATTGACGGGCTATGAGGGGGTAAGGTTATTACAGTAAAGGACTTTGTGAATCATGGAGGAAATGTCATGAGAACTGAAACTGAAACTTCAACTAATAAGTTCATATACTAAAATTCTACTTAGAAACTTAGAAACGCAAAATTTTAATTTCTCAGTAACTGACAGGGGAAGCATAATAATGGTGCTCATTTTAAATCAGAAGTTGGGTGTGTCAGCTATGAATGAGGTCCCACCCAACTTTACGGTTTCAGTTAAATAAAAAAAATGAATCAAACCAAATCAGGTTCCATTTATAGCACTGACCCAGGACCCTGCATTGTTAGTGTTAAAAACACAGTATATAAACTGTGTAAGATTACTTCTAAGATTACTACTACAGGTGTTGTACAGTGCAGCCATCTTGGATTCTGAACTCAGGGTTAATGAGGCTCTCCTGACTTTCTCTAAAGAAATGTTTTCATTTCCAACTAGTAACTTAACCATATGTGAAACGGTGTCAGCAACAGAGTTGGATAATACATTTCGTTAAAAAAAAAAAAAAGTTTGTAACCTAAAATGTTAACTTTACCTTTTTGAAATCTAAGCAGTTTAGGAAGTCAGACATTAGCTAGCTTGTTTAGGCTAATGCTGTGATGTTTTATAACCAGTGATATTAGCATGATGTGTGGCAGCAACCTCATGCTATTGGGGCAGCACTATTTCCACTAAGGCTAGGTGCAGCAGCATTAGCATTAGCAGCAAACTGCTAGCAATAGCAGCAGTTAGCACTAGTAAATGCCGTCCAGCGGCACTACACTGAGGAATCCTGAGTGTTTCAGTAAGCCAGGGTGATATTAGCAAATGGTTCATCCCAGCTTGTTTTTAACCCTGCAAATGCGCAGACCTTAGAGCGATATACTCACTTCTGAGCGATGGATTATAAGGTTCACTGTCGATTTTAGGGAAAGGTAAAGTATTTTAAGTGCACCTTATAGTGCAAAAATAATTAAATTAAAATTACTTAACTGGATTTTTTTTTGTTTGAAGAATCATAAATTTCAGTGTTATTTGTTACAATAATAGAATATTATAGAATTATGGCAATTCTAGAAGTGTCAATACCTACTGAGTGAAATTCTCCTAAATTTGTGGAAAGAAGCTTACGATATAAGAGTTAAAATTGAGAGGGGGAGGAAAAAAAAAAGAGCAACAATCACAAAATATTTATCCAGAGGACCCCGACAGCCAGGCAGAGTTCTGACCAGTAATTAACAATCATACTGAATCAATGGGGATTACAATGCGAGAAACAACAAAACAGAAAATTGCCAGCAACTTGAAACCCCCTGTTGGGAAAACTGGCCTCCACAATTAAAATGATTTCAGATTTCCTCCCAGTACAGGGCTCGTGCTCGTGCTTGGAACGGCACTCTGGTTGCGCTGGTACTATAAATCAAGGCCTGAGATTAATTACGAGGCTAAAGCCCATCACTTCACCTCCTTTAGTGGAGAGGCTGGCGTGCTCTGTTTAGCAGCGACACGTCGTTTCCCTTTCAGGGAGCAGCCCCGGGGCAATGCTCCAGCACAGCGTTCTCACAGCAAGTCCCTCGCTGCAGTTCACCAGAGAGTAATGGTGTAGCGGTGCAGCGGCCTACAGCTGCGAGGAGCGATGCTAATTTCAGCTACCGGCTTCTTCTATCAGGGGTTCCACTCATTAATGCTTAAGAAACATAGTAAACAATTCTCTGATGACTTCATCTCGCTGTATCCCCTGTATCCCCTCACCACCACCGTCAACACCACCATCACTATGGCTAATGTGCTAATGATTAGAACCCCCATGTCTACCTCCTGCAGTTCCTTAAAGAGCAGTACAGAAGAATAACAAACAGCTGGCCGCCGCAGGAATCCAGCAGGCTAACACCAGCCCCCGTGACTGGCATAAGGAAGTTACACCCACCTCAAAATAATATACACTGACTGCGCAATGGCAAATCTCCAACACCCTCCCAAAGACTTCCAAAATGACTAGATGACTGCTCTGCTCCGCTGCTCTTTATACAGAAAAACACCCCCGGGTTCAGGGAGGATCCGTCAGACTGTGAAATAGGCTGTGAAGAGCCGTTCTTAGCAAATAAAAGATGTTAAACTCAATAATCAGATTCTTTTCTCTCTCTCTCGAGTGTGTGCTCAACCACACTTGAGCGAATTACAAGGCTGGTTTAGTGCAAAAAATATAAAAATTGGGTAAAATTTAAAAATAAGGGTACATTAATTAACAGTACTTACAACAGAATGTCTCAGCTGATTATTAATTAATTGACACTAGTTAAGACATTATTAATACTATTTTTTTTTACAAATTTCTCAATTCATTATTATTTACATTATTTATGACTATTTAATAACTGAAATTTAGAAATGTTTAATAATGTCCCAAAGAGTGCCAAATAAGGATTAAGAGATTACTAATTAGTATTTAAGAAAACATATTATTACTGTGGTAAATGCTGTTATTTCTGCCCCTTTTTGTGAAGTGTGACAAGAAAACCCTACTAGGTCTGCCAGGATTACTATTTTTGCTTAGACTATATGCTGCTTACAACATAACTGCAATAAATGACATTAATATCCTTATAGGTCAACTTATGTTTTTTTTTGGCCAGTAATAAAAGCAAAAAATAATAATAACACAACAATGAAAATACTCCAAACAATTGTTAGTAAAAAAAATCTGATATTGTAGTAAAGTTTTTAATATCATCTTATTCATGTTAATAGACTATCCTGAAAATACTGAGATGAGCAAAAATAATTGGTCAAATGATAAATCAATATCATAATTGTTATTAATTATTGAAAGAGTATCACCCTACATGTGTAGCTAGAAAAAAATGTATTATGTTGAATTTAATGTATTTAATTGGTTCCTCAAAATATATCCAATATATATCAGTTTGTCATTTTGTCTAAAGAAAAAAAAAAAACTGAAATATTGTGATATTATTTAAGGCTCATATATTGCCCACCCATACTGGAGACTTCCAAAACGACTAAATGACTGTTTTACTTTACTTTGCTTTGCTTTACACTGAAAAAAAGAAAAACAAAAAAATAACCAGAGAGAGTCCAGAGAGGATGCATCAAAGCTTGGAAATGGGCTGTGAAGAACAGCCATTCTTACCAAATAAAAGATGTTAAACTCAATAATCAGCTTATTGTCTCTCATGAGTGTGTCCTCAACTATACTTTAGTAGACTACAAGGCTGGTCTAATAAATTAAAAAAAAGTGTTACTAGCCAGTTATATTTTTGAAAAAGTATGGAAGCGTATCAAAAACAAGATGATCATCTCTTCTTCTTCTTCAGGCTGGGATTAATCCTTCACATCATATGAGTTCTGCAAGTCAGGGGTCAACCTTTCGATGATGCAATGAAATGGTGATGCAGAAGTGCAAAAAAAAAAAAAAAAGTCTTGTAATTCTTGTAATTTATAACCTGCAGCCCCCTATGGTGCCGCTTGGAGCTCTAGATGAGTTGCAAAGAACGTTAACCAAAAGCACTTGAACGCTGGAAGCGCTGTCTGGCCTAGACGTCCCTCAAGCTCTCGTAACGTTCGGTGAAAACGGGGCTTAAAGATACAATCTCATATTGGAAACCTGCTCTCATATACTGAAAGCATCTAATATCCAGAGCATATACATATACAGAGTATACGATCATCATGAGCAGGATGATGTCTGGTGGGAGGACAGCCTTATACACTAGTAGCTCTGCACTGGTGTACAGCACGGGCTATATATCAAAACAAGACGACAACACGGTAACACCTGTCCTGGGTTTTCGCTACTGCTGCTGCTGCCACTTCTTTCTCTCTCTCTCTTTCTCTCTTTTATTCTCTCTCTCTCTTTCTTTCTCTTTCTAAGACAAATATAGCCGCTATTGCAGCTTGTCATGAGGTGACCTGCTTCCTCAGCAGAGCTCCGGGAGGCCTCAAGAGACGGCCCTCCACTGATATCAGCACAGCTGCATTCCGCCACCAAGCCTGCCTATCAATTCCCAGCCGCCTCCATCCATCCCGCCGCTACCCAGGAGAGAGTGCGCACACCTCCCGTCCTCCCTCCTCCTCCTCCTCTTACTCATCCCCCTTACCCCAAAAGCCCAAGGAAAAAAAGAATAAAATTAATTTATAAAAAAGAGACTATGCTAATATGCGAGTGTAATTCCTGGCCTCCTCCTCCTAGTCACTTAGACAAACAGGGCTAGTCAGGTACGTCAGAAGCTGTGGCAGGTTGGCTCTGTGTGGCGGGTGGCTGATTCATATGAATAATGGAGAGCGCTGTAAGGCACACTGCCTTCTCCTTAATTAGGTTTGAGTGTGGAGGCAGTGTCTACAGGACGCCTAGAAGCAGCGTGTAAGACAACTCCGTCACCGCACACAGATACCCCGGGTATTCTGATCCATACTACACACGCCGGACTAAGCTTACAGCTGCGAGGCTACAGGCGGGCGGAACGGCCAGTTTCATTAACTGCCTCAATTACAGTTTCACAGAAAAGTCTTCTCTCGAGCTTTCGGGAAAAACTCTTCGCTAAATTTCTTTCCATTCGCGTCATTCAGTGTCCTTTGGAAAAAAAAAAAAAAAAAAAAAAAAAACAATCGCAAAAATATAACAGTGGATCGTGTTATTATTCCTATCTCTTTATTGGCAACTAGGCTTAATTGCATAGATCAGAGCAGCCAAAAGGTCAGCCGAAGCCCGACCCCGCTAATGAGTCAATTAATCATACAACATGCCGGCGTTAATAGCGATGAGCGGTGATTAAAGATGAGGGGGGAAAAAAGGAGAAAGAAATAAGAAAAAGAAGAGAAAAAGAAAAGTGAGCAGAAGAAGAAGAAGAAGAAAAAAACAAAAAAAAAAACATCTGCTCTCATCAGAGAATTATTCCACAAATCAATTTTCCTAGGTCTTCGAAAATTTTTTAAATGTTTCAGCAGATGGTAAATCAACAGCATGTAAACGCATAGCAGAAGTGAAAGAGAGAATAAAAAAGAGAGAAAGAAAGAGAGGGAGAGAAATATGAACAGGTAAAATGCAACTTGGACTATGTTTATTGGTGCAAACCAACCAGGCATGGATTTAACAGCAAGGCCAGCGTCGTAAAGCAGAAGAGAAAAACAGAGAGAGAGAGAGAGAGAGAGAGACAGAAAGAGAGAGAGAGAAAAGCAGGGCGATTATTAAAAGTTAACAGTGGGATATTAAATATCTAATTGGCAGGGGGAATTTAGCCTTAATTGCCTGGGATGATACCAATCAAAACAATGGCAGCACGGATCACTTCACAAGTTAATGGCAGGCAGCAGCAACATTCCTGTAAAACTTGCAATTAACTTGACAGCTTATGCTCAGGAGGAGCACTCGGCTCTGGCAGCCAGCTTGTTTACTGCTGCTCGCAGTGGAAGGGAGTGGGGTGGGGTGGTGGTGGTGGTGGGAGTGATGGTGGGGGGGAAATAAGCCTTCAGATGTTGGAATGCTGGGGGGAAAGAAAATATTATGTTTGGAAATCGGTGGGGTTAATAATGCGCTGTTTTCCACTCCTACACACTCCTGCAGGTCTGGACCAAAGAGTTAACTCTGGTTATGATGGCGACTAAACGTAGCCTTTAACTGGGTCAAAAAAGGGCAGCGTGCAATAATGCGACTTCAAAGCAGAGGTGCATTTAAGAGCTTAAAGCTGCATTATGTAAGACTGGGTGTTACACAGTGTGAGAATGTATAATTTGCACTTTGAATCACCTCTAAAGGACACGCATTTCTGGACATGCTGAGGGTAAGCCATTACTGAAGGTGAAAGCAGAAGTAGCAATAATACTGGGTACTGTATACCCACAAAACCCTAAACCATATTTATTTTTCTATTAATAGATTAAATGTGCTCCTTTTAAGTAATGAAACATACCAGTACTGGTCAAAATTTTCTTAATCTTTAAAAAGAAGCCTTTATTGTGGTAATGTCGGCCTCTGCAGCGCCCTCTCTGGTTTAATTGTGCTATAGGTGTAAAAGAGGCATCCGTGTACTTCAACCATTTGGGTCTCCCCTCTATAAGAGGCACACTGCTGCTGATGCAGCTCAGCCAATCAGCTCTCCTCCCTCCTGCCCTGCCTCTAAACCCATACATCACCCAGTGCCCCTCCCAAACTAGCCCTCTCATTTTTTTTCATCCTTTTTCAAATTTGAGCTGAAGGTGGAGACAGCAAAAATCAGGAGGCGGTCGCTAGGCAGTTTTTACGACATTCTAGGTCACTCTATGATGGTCATTCTGAGGTGGTTGCTCAGGTGTTGCTAACAGGGTTGCTGCGATACCCCCGGGTTGTTTAGGTGTTACACATGCACTTGTATCTTTATATTTAAAGGTTGGTGACAAACAATTAAACAGTTTACAGACAGAACAATGTGTCAGGTGATTGGCACAGTAAATATTTGTAAAAATATTCATATACAGCAGATTCCAATAGACCTGCCACAGTAATTATGTTACTAATTTCTTAAAGTCTAAGCCTTCTTACTCATTAAGAAGTTAAGTCCATTATTATGATATTATTTTAATCATTATATCAGTGGCATAAAATGCTCTTAAAATGACTATATTATTGTTTATCGCAGTTATTTCTGAGACAATATACTGCCCAAACAAAAGCAGCTGTCCTAAGAGGCCTAAATATATAAACGTATAATGTATAAATAATTATAAAAAAAACTTTTACATTTTAATGAATGTTTAAATCAAATTAATAACAATTAATCCATTATTAGGTCAATAAAAGGTTCATAAAGTTGCTGTGCTCGGCTCTAACGATCAGGTTTCTTTATAACCGTTAGCATCAACCAGAGCATGACTGCAACATTACGCAACAGCGTGATTCTCTCATCACTTTAAATGGGTTTTTACAGATACTGGCAACAGTCTATTATCAGTACTTCTGAGCTGATGATGGAGCTCGAAGCAAGCTGTAGAATCATTCTGAGGCTGGGAAAAAAAAAAAATGTTTTAAACACGGGCACTTTACAGAGCGCTGCCGCAAACCAGAAGCTTCATGAATTTTATGAATGACGTTGGCTGGATTTCAAATTATGAGCAGTAAAAACACAAACAGCTACAGAGCCTGACAGTCCTGACAGTAATGATTAAAGACCGAGAAACACACTCCAGCACTTCAAAGGGAACGCTGCAGAGTAAACACGTAATTAAGACAACTGTCCACTATTAGGAATCAGACGCAGCAGCTTTGCATGCTGGGGACTCAATCTGCACTTTGATGTAGAACTAAAAACGCAGATGATTCTCCGCCTTTACTCAGCGTTTACTCGCCGGGCGGGATCTCGGACAGCGGAAGCCGTAAATCGAGTCGTACAGGTGGACGCAGTAACTCTTGGAAATGCGAGGCGTGTGACAGTGGACAGGAGGACGATGACAGCAGACCTGACACTGGCCGCTCATCTGAAGAGTTACAGCCGCGGTGAGGTTCAGCAGGCGTCGCGGCACGCTGTGAAACACTAACCTTGTTTTCAAATGGCTTTAACAAGTGCCGCCCCGAGAAGCCTCCCTTCAGGGATCTGACCACAACGTGAGAGATTCCACAAGTATATGGGTCATTTTATGAGCTATAGAGTGATGGATGAAGGTACGAGTCCGCTCTCAGCCTCTCTTTGTTGCTAGAGATGGGTGATATACGACCATAAAATAAACATCACAATTAATTTCAAGAGCATGTTCCAAACATTTATTAGTATATATATAAAAAAAAATCTGTAAATGTTTCTATTTTCATAAACTGCAAACAATTGCACATAAAACACCTTTTAGCTTCACAGTAAAAAATAAATAAAAATACAAAAAGACTATTCTGATGTACAGCTCTGGAAAAAAAAATGAAGAGACCACTTCAGTTTCTGAATCAGTTTCTCTGATTTTGCTATTTATAGGTACATGTTTAATTCCCCCCCCCAAAAAATAATAGTCATTTAGAGCATTTATTTGCAGAAAATGAGAAATGGCTGAAATAACAAAGAAGATGCAGAGCTTTCAGACCTCAAATAATGCAAAGAAAACAAGTTCAAAAAGCAATATTTGGTGGAATAACCCTGGTTTTTAATCACAGTTTTCATGAATCTTGGCATGTTCTCCTCCACCAGTCTTACACACTGCTTTTGGATAACTTTATGCCACTCCTGGTGCAAAACTTCAAGCAGTTCAGCTTGGTTTGATGGCTTGTGGTCATCCATCTGTCTCCTGATTAGATTCCAGAGGTTTTCAATTTAGTAAAATTAAAGAAACTCATCATTTTAAAGTGGTTAGGAGTGGGATAAAATATTGATTATTACCTACATCATATATTATCATTTTTGTTTGCGATACATTATTGATACATGGTGTCAAATAATATTATTTTATTGAAATATATACACTTTAAACATCCTAAACTCGCCACCCCCAACAGTAACGCGAGTTACTGTTTCATTACTCCACATGGTGGCGCTAATTAAATGAATACGGTAAACCTGCGGCGAAGCATCTTGGTTGTCAAATTCTGTATTTTATCCTCTTTAGTAACACAAATGATATGAAGAATCGGAGAGAATATTAAGCGTCTTGCGATATATTAAGCGTCACAGAATCACAGAATTGTGATGATATCGTTGTTATCGTGGGTAATATATTGTGAGATGCCCTGAGATTCCAACGATATATTGTGTGCAATACAATATTGCACACCCCTACTTGTTGCTGCCACTTTCAACAGTGCTGAATGAGACGTCTACTCGAATCAAAATCACAGAAAATGATCCTTTGGAACGCACTGGAACAGGACAGTATTTATACCCTATTTTCAGCAGAGCATCCATGCAGTCCAGAGCTATGACACGCAAAACAAACAAAATAGCTACAGAATCACCCGGTTTGAACCTGCTCGGTTTATGTTCAATATTACTTGAAGGGGAACAGAACAATGAGGCGCTTGAAAAAAAAAAAGAAAAGAAAAAAGTCGAGAGAGATGAGATTTGTTTGAGTACATTTAATGACAAGCAGAAAGTCATCTGAAACGACGCGGCTGTAAATTTACCCTCCAGCCGCCTCTTTAGCGGAGAATATTACAGAGATTAAAAACAGACCCAAAACGCATCCCTGGTGGTCCTTTCAATAACCAGAAGACCAAGCGCCTCTTGCCAGCTTTACTCTCTGGACCTGCCTGCTTCTCATTTGGTTACAGGAACCAAGAATTTGTGGGCAGCCAAACTACATTTCATGTCCTCAGTAGAAAAGAGAAGTCTCTTGTCATCTTTTAAAAACAGGAGGCTCTTTAATTAGGCTGTGAGTAAAAGGCCACGCTCACTTTCTCCAATTCTGTCCCCCTGCTTTCAATCTTTAGCCCGACGATAAGCAACTCTATTAAAACTCTATTATAATTTAAACTGGAACAGTCTGAGCAACTCTTATTACTTCATAATGAACAGAGTAAAGCCCTTACAGTAGATCATTTACCAAATGTGTGCATCATCACACTGTGGCATCCTCATTTTAAAGATATAGATAGATACTTTATTGATGCCAAATGAAAATTAAAGCATTTAGTAGCTTAAAACAACACGAAGGAACAGTCACAGAAAACAAAGATAATAAAAAGCTATACAAAAGGTCAAACCCTTGTTTTGACAAAGTTAAAAGCTTAAACTCTCAGAGAATGGTCTGGGCGTGGTCATAATATACAGGTGAATTAAAAAAATGGAATATCATTGAAAAGTTACTATATTTTACTATTTTATTTCACTAAAAAGTGTTGGGCTTAGTCATTAGATCCCACTGTTACACTTTGATCTTATGAATAGGATTGTGCGCTTTTATACTATAAGTGTACCAATTACATTGAAGTTCACATGAAACTGCTTCCATTACTGGTCCTGTTATACACCTGTCTATATTAGACTTGGATGTATGGATGTATACTGACTTTAATATTAATAATTAAAAAAATGCTTTTTGACCAATGGTACAATGGCCCTCCCTCCTATATGTGGGCCATGGGTCCTCCCAGTATTTCATCCCTCTACAGCTCTGAGAGAGTTTTTCCTTGTGTCCACTGGGGATTCTGTATCATTTATTCAGTGTCTGATTTTCTTTCCTGTAAAGCTGCTTTGTGACATCAGTAGTAAAAGCGCGATACAAATAAATCTGATTTGATTTGTTTTTTTTTAATATGGTGATACATTGGAATTTAGTGATTTATAACAGAAAAAAAAAGATTAGTTGGAAAGTTAAACATTAGACATATTGTGCACATTTACATTCGGCTGAATAAGTCAGTCATGCCAGGATAGGTTAGGAGTAGGGCTGCTTGCTTATAACTATAATTTATATAAAAAAATGCCTAAAAAAAAAAAAATAGTGCTGGATGTTAATCCACTCAGATTTCTCTCCAGAAAACTGTTTATTAGGGTGAGTAAAGCACTTCATTTATTTACAGTAAGCTTGGTTTTCCAGTATTCTAGTACAGTTAGCAGCACTTAGCGCTAGTAAATGCAGCCCGACAGTGCTACACTGAGGAACCCTGTGTTTTTCCCTTTAAGCCAGGGAGCTATCAGCTAGCTGTTCATCCAACATAGCTTGTTTCAACACGGTAAACATGCAGGCGACAGTCCGATATACTCGCCTCCAAACAGAGAAAGAGCTAACGCTTAGCGGTGTTAGCAGCTAATGCTAATGCTTTTCTAGCAGTGCTCTCCTTTAAATGGCCAAAGAGCTAGCGCTGCGGTTAGCAGCTAATGCTAATACTGCTCTAGGCTCAGCACAGCGTTATTCAGGAGTTTCAATTAATTTTCTTCTAACAACCTGACCAGTAGAATTCATACATAAGGCGCACCGAATTGTAATGCGTACTGTCGATTTTTGGGAAAATTACAGGATTTTAAGTACACCTTATTGCGCTTATTTATGTTGAATAAATGTTGCAGCCCTTGTTAAGACTGCAGTGACCGGTCTCCTGAGGTCAGTCTTTAGTCTAGCACTGACTCCAGCTCACTGTCTGTGCTTCTGTTTCCTCTCACCCTGCCTGTGGTGCCACCACACTTAGTCAGCTGCAACAAATACTGACACATCAGACACCGCGGTTTCTGGAGTCCTTACAATAAGCCGCTGGTACTTATCGTAAGAAAGACTTAGAACTAGCTTAGAGTTCAGTAAACGCCTGCAGTGTCTGACACTTGTAGGCCAGAGAGCCTAGAACACGTGTCTGAAAATAACTAGAAAAATTTGGCATGAAACGATACGCAGAATTTTTCTTTGCAGGGCCCCAAAAAATAGAACCAAGAATGTGTACTACTTGTTATAGCTAGGATAAAACGCATTGCAGACACAGCATTGCTTTATGTAGTTATAAGGTATAATATAGAAGGTGTAACGTACAATATACATATTTCACATACAATACTGCAATAATAGTATATAATAATATATGATTGTACTGTTTACTGTAAAGCTTTAAAGGATTTTCGTTTGTGCAAACATGTTATGCAGTTAATATGCATGCACAAAATATTATATAATAATACTACTTAGTCTTGATTAATCGCTCTTTGTTTTTTCATTTTTTACAGAATTTTTAAACTATTAAACTGTTGCAACAGTATGTGCTTCAAAATAGTTTAAAAATTGTACTGTTTTATTTTGCCAAGCATATAAAAAATAACCATATCGCCCAGCTCTACTAGAACAGGATTTTAAAAATATCTAAAATGGGTTTAATTGAAAAAGACATACTCTACGATTTATATGTAAATCAAAAACACGGAAGAGTTTGATTTTACAGAACCTTATAATAATATTATATACATAATAACAGGAATATAACTCAGTGAACACAAACAAACCAGTAACTCTTTATAAAAAATGTGGTTAAAAACTAAAAAGAAAACTATAGGTGTGTCATTCAGGCTCTGTTTTTCATCATAAGAGAGGCCATTAGAAGAACTTACAGCATGATTCATCATACAAAACACCAGCTAATTACTGATGATTCATCACAGAGTTTAATTTTAAATCGGTCTTTATCCAATTGAGCATGATTGTGAATTTGTCTGAGTGCCAGATTTAGTGAAAATGACTAAAATCCACATCAAAAGGCTCTATATAGCTTTGAAATGCGCACCCAATATCAGTGCAAATTAAACTGTAAATAAAAGCATCTACTAAAAGTTGCTCACCAGTGTGAAGCAATGTTTAACGGTTTAAACGTACAGAACCTTTTGAATAGGGATGCTTGATGATATTGGAATTACATTAGCATTGGCTGATGTAGCCAATATTTCAAACCAATACCTTAAGTATATACTGTATGCTGGCCGCACTACTACAAATGGCAAACACAGACTGTGCCACTTTAAAATTAATTAATTTAAGCTCATTTAAATTTTTTTATTATTAAGTTATATGGTTATTCTGGAGTGTCTAGTCTCTCCAAAAGTTATTAAATGTACATGTTTCATATCGGATATCAACATCGGCCCACAATTCCCATTTCGTTGCGTCCCTATTTAGAACCATCTAACTTATGACTTGAGTTTTCATTGTTCCATACAGAATCAGTACACTTACTAAAGAGCTCTTAACAAAAGCAGTTTTAGACAGTGCCTTAGATACTGATTTAGGGCTGGGTGTTACAGTGAAATTGTATTATTGTCTCAACAATATACTAGTGCATCTTAAAGAATTAGAATATCAATGAAAAGTCACTTTATTTCAGTCATTCTGTTTAAAATGTGAAACTCATTATTATGATGTATTACACTCAGAGTGATCTATTTTAAGCATTTATTTATTTTATTGTTTATTATTTTGGCTTAGAGCCAATGACAACCCAAAAATCAGTGACTCAGAAAATTAGCTTATTATATAAGACCAATTCCTTTGTCAGTGTGGGCAGTGTGCCAAGTCCTGCTGGAAAATGAAATCCGCATTACTGAAATAAATTAACTTTTCAATTATATTTTTATTTTTTGATATGCACTAGTATATCTAGACATTTTCACAATGGACAAGATTTGTAATCATGTTTTCACAAAATCACCTAAAAAAAAAAAAAAAAAAAAAATAACAAAACAAAATTCACTGTATTTTAATAACTTTTAATTAAACAGGACTAATTAAACTATCCTTACTGAAATGTGTAGTTGGTCACTGGGTTTTATAAGCATTGTTAATATCCACAACATACTAAGACGTAAATATCCACAATATATCACAGATATAAAAATTCTAACAACAAATGTATAATTTATTATAAATAACACGATAAAATATAGTCATCTTGCCCAGTTTTACATTGTATCCAATCTCATATGAATGGCCATATGAGGACCATACACGCTCTCACACTATAGAGCGCTAAAACTAAAAATGGGACGGATTTGGCGACGTTACATTAACGCAACTGTTCAAACGTTTCCAGTCTACACAACATGTTCTGCCGCCATATGATAAAAATTCTCGACTCGCCATGTCAACAACAACAAGGAGTGTCCACTTGGCCACACCGCACTGAGGCTGAGATTCTATTTGTGAGGCTATGCCTAGTAGCTAAATAGCAGGTTCTCTCCAGCATCCAAAGCCCCGGTGCGCTCCGGCAGGCTGCTGCACTGCAGGGAGCTGGTGCAGGCGTACGATGGGAAGGAGCAGACTGTTAGTATCTTGTCTATCACCTGCTGTGTGTCACCAGGCTCCTGTCATTTCCTCCCATCCATTTTTCACAGGCGCTCAACACTTAGATTCACACTCGCCTCCATACACTCCCCCCCCCCCCCCCCCTCCCCCTCCTTACTGTCTCTTTGGGAAGTCAGAAGGAAGACTAAAAGAGCGGCACTGGCACTACTAGATACCGGGATCTGTTCATCATCCAAAATTCATAGAACCCATTTTCCATGCTCCTGAGAATGGGCTGTCAGTAGGTGCTGAAGTTTGGTGAACTCCATTTAAAAAGCTCTTGCTTTCAAATTTAATCACTGCGTGCCAGACATCCCTTCATCTTGGAAGAGCAGGGCTATTGGGGATTGCAATATATTTTAGAGGAAAAGCAGGGAGCGAGTGATGTGCAAGAATTGCAATTTAATGGAGCTCCAGTTGGTGCAGTCACCTATTACTAAGATCTGGGCACAGCACGGTGGCTTAGTGGTTAGCTAAGTTCACCTCCCTGCGCTGGGGTCTTGGGTTCAAGTCCCTATCTGGGTGGAGTTTCCAGAATGTTCTCCCTGTGTCTGTGTGGGCTTCTTTCGTGTCTTTCACACCGGTTTCCTCACACAGTCTAAAAACACTGAGATCAGATAAACTTAACACTCTAAAATTACCTGGAAAAATGGTATACTCTAAATTGATCTGGTGTGTATATGTATGTAAGCTTGTTTGTGTGTAAATGTGCCCAGATATGGATTGACATATGGGTAAATGCTGCAGTGCCCGATGCAGTCCTCCAGGTGGACGGTTGCTTCTGGTTAAGAGTATGCTGTGCACTATTGGCTCACAGGTGTGCGGATGAGTGCTGAGTATTAATGATTGTTTCTAAAAACGTGATTGTAAAGCATCCATAAGTGTAACTTTGTACATTTATTAATTAAATAATTCATTCATTCATTTATCTGAGGGTTGCCTGATCGAATCCCAGATCATTCATCAAAGTCTTTTATAGGTACATTTTGGAGAGCCCAAAATTAAAAACTGAATTTTGAACTGAAGATAACATTACTGTTTTAGTAACATTTTAAAACCAATGATAAAATTTGACAAAACCTCAAATAGTTAGTTCCTTTTTGGCCTAATAATGCACAAAAAAGAAAGATTTTCCATCTTAGTTTGGCTACTGCGCTTGTGCTGATCTCCACTTCGGGAATGGGATCTGTTATTGTCCCTGCTCCAATCAAAGAACTTTATTTGTACACATGAAATGAGATGATCATTAAACAAACTCCAATGTATATATTTTAACCAGTGGCTGGTCTCTTGATTAATAACATAACATTTCTGTTGCCATCAGCAGCCAGATGAAGATAAAAAATGGGTAGAATAAGGGTGAACAAGAATAGCATGTGTTCTGTGTAGTTTTCACCTCCCTAGTGTTTGGGGCATTACTAGTGATAGGGGGAGTTCATATGAAGAGGGATTGAGTAATGGGCCTTCTGAAATGGGAAAGAAATGGAATACAAAATATATATAAAAAAAAAAATCACAATTTAAGAAAAGAAAAACAAACAAAATTCTACAGAGAACAACAATGAATGGCAAGCTTCGTATCTCAATGACTCCCTCAATTACGAGGCGTGAGGCTCATATTTTGACATCTTTGTTTTGTTCCTAATTGTCGCTTAGAATCCAAATATTTAACTTTGCTCCTCTTTCTCCCGGGTTGCTCAGGGACACGTTTTCCAGAAGAGCACATGCATGGCTAGAGAACAAGCTGCTTCTGCCCTCAAATGAGCAGGAACTAAAGGGAGAATGAAGCCGAGAGTGGGATTGCCCTAAAGGATGACTTCCCGTGTAATTGCAGCTCTGTCTTCTGGTCACATCTGTCATCGATTTGGTCTGGGCTCTTCCACAGGCCTGGGCTGTAGAGCCTTCCAGAGACATGTAAACACCACAGCAGAGCTAGCTGAACTGGCCGGGAGGGTAGAGGCGCTAAAGAGGCCACAGAGATCCTTTTATGTTGGCTGGGCGGACATGTTACACATGACTCAGGGGGCATTCGAGAGCAACTGGGTGGACTTCAGGGTTTATAGGGCGCATTTGAAATGACAGGTATTGAGCATTGCAACATGGCTACTGAAAATGGGTGACATTGGGTTTTAATTAAAAAAAAAAAAAAAAAATATATATATATATATATATTTGTGGACAACCCTTCTAATTAATAACTATGTTGTTGAAAAAAACGTGACAATGCATTTTAAACAACTTTTCTTGTCCCTGTAGAGGATGTAGGGCAAAAGAGAGTCTTAAACATTAAGCTGCTGGCATGATGCCTAATGTCATGTGTAGGCTAGAGGGGTGTAAGGCCCAATCATAAGCACAAAGCTTTGAGCTGTGAAGCAGTTGGATTGTGCTCTCTGGAATGATGGTGCTAAACCATACAGTACTTTTGAGATGAGTCGTGGAGTTGGGGATGGTTGGTGAACATCCAACATCCTGACCTCACTGAACCTCTTTTCGCTCAATGCAATCACATCCTTATGGCAACGCTCCAAAAACCTAGTAGAAAGTAGATACATGCAACTCCAACAACTAGCCAGTCCAGTGTATCCCATTTCCAAACACCTTTGGTATGTTTGGAGTCCAGAAACATTTGGCTAATTGGTGGAAGGTAAATGAATTTGGCTAACAGATACATAGATAGATAAAACGGATAAAATATGGGGCGCCAAAACTATTGCTATAACCATTCCAATTACAGTGAAAAAAAGTACAATATCACAAGATATCACAAATCAAATCAGTCCAGAAAATAAAACTATGCCATTAGTTCTATAGCAAATTTGTTTATTGTATCTGAAATGTGATCTGTAGAGAAATTAGACAACTAGGAACAAGGAAAACTGTACAACTGTACAGCTGTTATTGCACCAATCAAAAGTCCACTTTTCCCATCCCATTACAGAGTTTAGGGTAGGGATGTGCGATATGGCCCTAAAATAATATTACGATACTGAATGGTATTTTTGCAATAACGATACTCTTGGCGATATGACAAAATTTTTTTTTAAAGATTTATAACAGACGTCAATGATTCAGAATGTCATGATACTAATAATGCACTCCAAATATCTCCATATATTCAGGATTAAAGTAAAATAAATGATACTGGACAGATATAATCTGTCTTTAGTAAATATATAATGGACAATGAGAAGAGTGTGAATTTTTATTTTGCTAAAAGCAGCAAAAATATTGTACCTTAATCTGATAGAGGTGTTTTATATAGCACAAAATATCAGGACATAACATCGTTCACGATATACAAAAATGTTGGCGATATTATTGTGTATTATTGAGTTTAGGGTAATGTTAAATTGTGGCTTGAGTTAAGGAGACCAAAAAAATCAAGGCAAACACACTTTGTGAAGTACTTGGACCATCCTTATTCAATAGGTCTTCACAAACTGAGCGTCCTCTTCCACAAACACAGTGATGCTCACAGAGAAAAAAACAGTACGGTCATTATGATGAATGACATTTAACAAAGGGCCAAGACGCTTCCCATTGTTACAGATAACTAAACAGGAGGGAAATGACTCATTTCCTGGACCCATGTCCTGAGCACGGAAGAGGAAAAATCCAACACTGATAATAGGATTTGCTGTGAGAGAGGGACACAGAGGAAGGACTGCCTGTACTATATCAGGAGCCAGTCCCGATGCCAAATGAACAGCTTTGTTAGTGCTCCAGTTATGAGACCCACTAGGGGCCTTGGGTGCTTAGTGAGGTGACGTGTCATGAATACTGAGAAGCTGGCTACAAAGCTCCTCGTCCCGCAGAATAGAGCATTACAGGACCAAGCTGGACCAGCTGCGAGCCATGTCCCCTCACAGAACCAAGAAAATTTAGGCCATGGCCCTAGCAAGCAAATGACTAGCGCTAGCAGGGTTTCCTTTAACCGGTGGGAACTGGTATTTGACTGGATGTACTCAGCAGGACTGGGATTTTTGGAATATGCTGAAGGAGAAATTTTAATGCCGTTTTTAAAGGTGCCCTAGAATAGAAAACTATATTTATATATATCTTTGCATAGTAAAATAATCAGAAATGTACATGAAAGCACAATGAACTGATGAACTGTAGAAGACCCAATACTCTCATGTTCTCAAATAAAACAGAGCTTCAAAATTGGTCAACTGTTACGTAATAGTCTTGAATCATTTTAATATATTTACACCTTTACAAAATTGTATGTACACCCAGTCGTAGTCAAAAAAGACTTTTAAAGTCAAATCGCAACAGATACTTTGGGAGAATATGACAGCAAACCTTAAAAATCAAGGCTAAAAGCTTTGAGAATATATGGGTGAGAATATATGGTTAGCATGATACTAAAATCAGCTAGATGGGTGCTATTCAGACGCTAGTATATTTAATGTGGGGAAAAAAATAATAATAATAATAATAATAATAATAATAATAATAATAATAATAATAATAATAATAATAATAAATATATATATATATATATATATATATATATATATATATAAATGATGTTTAAAAAGCACATACTTAAATCTACCTAAGTTTGCAGAAGCAAAAATGTCATAAGTTGTTCCAAAGTAGTACATTTAGTATGTTTTTAAGTTTGTATTAATTTTCATGTTGGAAAAGTACATACTTTCATGTCAAGTATACTTTAAGAAATATCCTTAAATGCCCTTTTTTTTTCCTTAAACAAGGGTCTGCATCAAGTCGATGCTATGAAGTCACAGAAAAGCCAAATAATTAAGAAAATAAGCTCGCTATTATTTCAGGCTGCTGGGAAATACAGGATATGTAATGTCTGGACTAGTTCTGAACTAGTCTTGTCATGTGTTCAAAGTTTTTGGCGTGAAAACAAATAAACGAACATAATTCCAGCAATTTGTCCGGCGAAGTGAATCATTCCCAGACACCGTGACCAGCACCATAATGTGTCGGAGCGGAAACTAGAAAAGTAGTACAAATAAAAGCTAGCTAAAGCTTACGTGCATGTCAGTAGATGTGTGTGTGTCTAAGAGAGAGAGAGAGAGAGACTGCGCTTCTATTTCCCACCCTTGGGACTGGAGACTCGTGCCAATATGTCTCATTCAATCTAAATTCAAATCATTGGGAGGAAGATGACACAAATCAAGCTCAGCCACCTCCCTAGAGCCACTAATGTTAATCAACAAGCATCTCAATGCATACTTATGAGTGACTATCCACTCCGCTCATCTCGCCCATCGGCCACGGGCGCTTCTCCGCCAGTAAATTAAGCGATATGGAAATCCACGCAGCCAACAGCTTGTGACTATATCCAGCATGTTATCAGTAGTTTAGTCTTTGACATTGCTGTTCAGTGCGGGAGCACGAGGGAGGGCTGATTTCTCCCTCTTATTATTATTATTATTTAGCCAGATCAGAGTGCAGCCCCACATCGCACTCCGCAGGCTCTGATCTTAAATGACAAAGTGCTTTAATTAAGACTTAGAGCCGCAGTCAATTTGATTCAGCGAGTAGTGAGAATTACAACCACATTACCAGTAACTAAACCCACTGATTGACTCTGGAGGTACTTATCCAGAGGAGGGAGAAAGGGGGAAAAAAAAGAAAGACTCAGTTTGGGCTCCAATTAAAATAAAAGCTTATCTAATTTCCTAGATCAAGCAATCATTAAAACAGTACAAGCTCCTTTTAAGCTCGCGGAAAGCCGCCTCTCACTCGCTGAACAAAAGACAGAACCGCTTATTAGCCATATTCATTCAGAACAGACATTCTGTCAGCTCACAGCACGCTTCATAAAAGAGAGGGTTACTTTCTACACGTCCGGTGTAATAAAACACAAGATGGCTGACAGTCCAGCGTCATCTCTAATGTGTTTAAGGTAATGACTGTGGAAGAGAATGGACAGCATATTGTCTATCAAAAGAAATGGGGATATATGGAAACACGGATACACCACAAAGCGTCTCTTTTGGCTGGTTGCAGTATGTTCTACATATGTGAAATATGTATGCAGCCCAATTTCCATTAAAATTTTCTCTTCAAAATGTTTTTCCTGCCACTATGAGCGGGAGGTCGCAGGTTCGAACCCCCGCTCATGCAGCTTTGCCATCAAGCTGCCGGCACTCAGAGGGAGCACAATTGGCCCTGCTCCCTCCAGGTGGGCAGATGGTGCTCTCTCCCCACATCACTAAAGGGTGATGTCCACAACACAGGGCGCCTGTGAGCTGATGTACCGGAATCGAGTCACTGCGCTTTCCTCCAAGCACGCTGGCTGCTCGGCAATGCTGCATCAGCAGCAGCTCGAAAAGAAGCGGTGGCTGACTTCACATGTGTTAGTCTTCACCCTCCTGGTGTGTTGGGGCATTACTAGTGTTAGGGGGAGTCCAGGTGAGTGGGTTGGGTAATTGGCTGTGTAAATTGGGGAGAAAATGGGAAAAATTTGAAATAAAATTATAAAAACAAAAATGTTTTTCCTGCACTAATATTGTGACCACCTGCATTACAAGGAGTAGCTGAGTTGTAGTCGAACTGACAAGAAACTAGCTAGGCTGATATTACCACTAATTGTGTGGCATTTTGCATTTGGCTACATTAACAAACACTAACAACCAGCTTAACTCTAGTTTAGCTATACATGCTTGAATCTGTCCAAATTGTATTCGCTACCGGTACGTTATTACTTTTACACAGCAGCTTGAAAGTTACTGGATCGTAGTAGCTATGGTTTATCTTTGTGGGAAATATTTATATAGCTGAGGTATTATTATTAGCACTTGATGGGAATGTACAAAAAAAAATACATGACATCCAATGCAAAGAGCAGCGTCGCTTCCGTCCTTCTAGGAAGCACAGTAAACTCAATGAAGGCAGTTTGAGACACTTGAGGCAAATTTATGCTTCTGCATCGAACCTACAGAGAGCCTATGGATAGGATCTTGACGTGCATCTCCCTGGAAATGTAACGATGCGTTGTGTGTCGTGGACAGCCACAGCTGCGATTGGTCTTCCAGATATTCCCACCTTCACAGTTTAAACTGCGATACGCTCACGCAGAAGTATAAACACACTCCGCTGTGAAGCGCGCTCTTGCTGGATACCTGTAGGCTAAGGCAATGGTTTGATCCAGAGGTATGAATTAGCCTTTAGCCTGAGAAAAGGCAGCAAACCCACCAAATGAGTAGACACACCTGGCTCTGCCTATAGTCACTACTACATGTATTCTAGTTTCAAATTTCACAACATTGTGGACATTTTTGGCTTAATTTCTATAAAACGGATGGGAATGGAAGCCTAGCGTCCACACTATATGCATTCAGTCATTAGTAAAGACATTAAATGATGGAATTTCCATTTTCAAAGCATTTGGCAGTTAAACAAGAACTGGCTGTTTGATCACTATATGGATTTATATGTATATGTATATGTATGTGTTTGTTGTGTTCCCTCGATGTAAAACAAGCCCACACTATTGCTCCCACCGCTGCCCCTAAGCTGTTAAGAGAATCCATGCCCTGGCGAACGTGTGGCAAAAGGTCAAGCGTATTGTGCCTCTGAATATGCCTGTGTGTATGCAAATAATCAGTGACATGTTTCTCAGTGTGGGTTTGTTAGTAACAGGGAGGGGAGGAGAAAAAAAAAAAAAAAAAAAAGGTCCCTTTTCTGCCATATTCTTCACGCCTCATTGCCTCCTCCTCCTCCAGAATCAGCCCTTCTTTAGCACGTTAGCGAGTGAGCGAACAAAAGACAGAGTCTATTTATATCTCCCCCCACCAAGCCCTTCTCGGCGCTTGCCTGCAGTTAATCATTATTCATAATGCGGGGGAAGCGTCACCTTCGCTATGTCACGTAACACTAAGTGCTGGAAGGATCTAAGAATTCTGTGTTCATCACCATTTGTCACATCTGAACGCCCGCGTCTATAAATACACACACACACACACACACTCACACACGGGCGCGCGCATGCGTGTGCGCATGTGTCACTGACTTTGACCTTTCCACAGCAGCTCCGGGCTTGAATCATCTCCACGGCCTTTGTAACGGCACTATAGCATATTGTGTAGCATAAATGTCACGCGCTGAAGCAGAGGGCCTAAATGACACACTGAACTAACAGTAGCCAGTGTCTAATTTCAAGGGCAGAGCCAGTGTCGTCCTCATCAATTAATCACGACCTTCACAAGATACAGTGACGCCCTGAGCACTCGCTTCATTTCCCACCTTCATTTACACACACGCACACACACACACACTCACACTCACAGTGCACTGACGCTGTTGTTCTTACTAGGGCTTGACTGATAGTCAAACAATACCAATTTTAAGGTGTTAACCAACATAACACATAACAAAATGTCTAATTTCCATCAGTTCTTATTTTCATCTTTACACTAAAGTGTTGATGCATGATAATACTAGGTTTAAATCTGTGTCTGAAGGCATTATTTCGAGTCAAGTTTGCCACGGCACCCAGTAGGGGTGCAATAGCACGTGCATTTATACCAAACAAACAGTTACAGACTACAGGGATCACACTTACATGGAGAACACACAACTGGCACTACTATGGCAGGTTTGCATGCACGTCATGCCATCTAAAAACCTAAGGCTGTATGTCACTGTATTTGCAATTGTGGGAAATGTAGTGTTTTAGAAGCATTTCTATTGTATATGTAGTCTTGTCTGAGTCCCTTTCTTTATTCTTTATCTCTCAATGTTCTCACCTTTTATAATTTTGGAAGAATCTTGATAATATTCTGGTTTTAACATCTTAACATCTGATTTTAACTCATAAAATCATGGTAATAATAAACAAGATAATTGTGGACTATACGGCACATCTTTTAGCCTAAATAATTCAAAAGAATCCTAAATCTTAATCCTAAAGTCTTATGTTTGTGTTTTTCCCCCTCATGTTACAAATATTGTCATTTAGAACATTTATGTGCAGAAAGTGAGAAATGGCCGAAATAACAAAACAGATGCAGAGCTTACAGGTCTCAAATAATGCAGAGAAAACAAGTTCATATTCATAAAGTTTTAATAAGAGTTCATAAAATCAATATATGGTGAAATAAGCCTGATTTTTAATCACAGTTTTCATGCATCTTGACATGCTCTCCTCCACCAGTCTTACATACTGCTTTTGGATAACTTTATGCCTTTACTCCTGGTGCAAAAATTCAAGCAGTTCAGTTTGGTTTGATGGCTTGTGATCATCCATCTTCCTCTTGATTATATTCCAGATGTTTTCAATTTGGTAAAATCAAAGAAACTCATCATTTTTAAGTGGTTTCTTATTTTTTTGGCAGAGCTATATAAAATGTTACTTTAAGCCTGGACGGAATAATTATAAACATATTGCACTTTTTTTTTTATTAAAGAAATGTAATATTTTGCTGAGTTTGGCTCCAGCTTCCTCCCATAATTCATTCTCTTTTATGAGCCTAATGATCTTTTAATTTAGTGATGTAAAAACTGCATTGTTAGTGTAAGTTTATAGGGTAGATAACTTTAAAAAAAGTTATGATGAATTTTAAAATAAATCTCATAACCAACTCTCACTATCTTTTCTGTGAAACATTGAGTCGTTTTATATTTATATATATATATATATATATATATATATATATATATATATATATATATATATATATATATATATATATATATATATAATCTACACTGCTACTACAGTTACTTTTCTTGCTTTTCTTTGCCTCCTATAGCATCTTAGGTTTAGGTTTAGATCTTTATCTCAAAAGAGCTGCAATTACAGTAACTAGAGCAACTGGTTAATACTGGTGTAAGAAATGTTAACAGAATACTTAAACGATCAGACAAATTGTTCCGAATGGATTAACAGCTTAAACAAAATACTCAGTGAGCAGTGGTGGGAATCGCTAGCTCTCCGAGAGGAAGAGGTCAGGAGATAAGAGAAGGGTTTTGTGATAAAGAGGAGCTCAGAGAGAGAGCGGGGTCCCTGCTGCGAGGCCTCTGAACTGATCCCACTCCAGATTACGGCTGGAGGAATCTCCACTGTGCTCACTCTCATGCAAAGTCAACAGTGGTGAAATATAAACTATGAAGGTGGACACATGCTCCGGTCACAGACCGGCCTGTTCACCCAGACGCAGCACAAAGGGAAAAGGTTACTCCCCTCTTACTACTGGAGCTAATGAGGGCCTGAGGGGGTGGAGAAACAATAAGCAACTGGGTAAAGGAGAAGTGAGGGAAGAAAGGGAGAGGGAGAAAGAGCACACAAGACGAAGAAAAAGAATCTACAGGTATGGGGAAACTAAACGTAAGACTTAACACCACTTAAGCTAAAAAAGTGGCCCAAATCTTTTTTTTAAAAGTGACCCATATCTGACTTTCATTTAAACAGTTTGCACTATGAAACTGACACACAAGCACAAAACAGCAATGCTTCACATGAAGTTTCGGTTTCTCACTTACCAGAATCACAAGAGCTATGTAGGAATTCAGGCTGACAGCTGGGCTCGTGTGTGTGTGTCAGATTTCCATACCACATATTAGAGTGGGACACACCAGAACTAAAATTTCAGGTACTTTTAGGACTGCACAATATAGTAAAATACTGATATTTTTGTTTTCTGCTACATATATTGCAACATTTATTAATATAGAATTTCCCACCAGAATCATTGCTTATCAGTGTCTCAACAATGAATATTGTACTATATATGGACAAGACGGGAGTAAAAGAAATCAGTATTAGCAAAAAATTGTGCCTTATTTGATAATGCACATCGCTGTGACTATTGCACATGCTCAAACAATATATTGCACAACCTTACATTCATTTTTCAATTCAATTCTGCTTAACAGTGCCAGACAAATGACACATCTGTCTTAAAAATGATAAAAAAAAAAAAGATCAGATTTGGGCTACTTTTATCTGTATGTAGCCTTTTACAATAACAAAATGCAAAAAGCATACAAAACTCTTTAACAAACCAATATTTCAAACAAATAAAAATGAACAATTTTGCACAAACAAAAATGTAATGATTCGATAAATGTAACGCAAAATTTGGGATTTCCAACTGTTTTTTATTAAATTTACACTTTCCCGTGCCTACAGTACCATCCCCACTAACCAATAACAAACCTGAAAATAGCCCCTCCCCTTTAGGAAGTTAAATAACGGCATTGGTTACGCTTAGTTCAGACTGTTGTTGAATCAGAACTCTTAGAACTGATACTGTCTGGTGAGCTTTAAAGCTCTTTTTGAGTTTAAAGAATTAAAGACATTTTAAGACGATTAATTCCTGTTTTAGATAAATAATAAACGAGTTAAAGACTTTTTAATTATCTCCAGATACACTAGAAAGAGAGAAATAGAAAGAGTCAGCACACAAAAGAGAGAGAGAGAAACAGAAGGGTGTGATTTCACTGGACGTTTGTGTGAAAGCTCACACAAGTCTTGTGGGTGTAACCTGTAACTGGCCGGGCCTCACGCAGCCTGCGCTCCTTCCTGTTGCAGATGGAAATGACCGCCGCTCCACTGCTCTCCTGGAATGCAAAAGGTGTGGACAGAGGCACTGGCATGTCTGCAAAGCCCACCCGGCCCCCCCTTCCCCTCGCTTTTCAAGGGGCTTAATCGTCTGTGACCCTTCCCCTCCTCAGGATGGAAATAAACAGTTCTCAGTAACCCAGCTGTCCGAAAACCAGCAGTGGCTTTTCAATGGTAACGTTCAATTAACCTCGTGTCCGAGGAGTGGAGGAACGTGCTTAACAACAGGGCTGGACTCCAACCTCACACAGCACAGCACATCCTCCACACTACCTGCAGCAGAGCCGGCGTCATTAATCAGCCGCCGCGCTTCACTTTAGCTACAAAAGCCTTCATTAAATCTGCACTTGGAGGAAATCCAGACACAGCAGAATAACACGCCACAGTTTCTCACATACACAGATCCTCACGTCTGTGAACCGTGCTGTCTGAAGAACAGTCAGACGATATAAAAATAAAAATAAATTGTAAAAAAAACTGTACTATTATTATTTTTTTTTTTTAAATAACCATACATATCAAAAGAGCTGCAATAAAGGCTTCAATAAGAACATGAACTGCATTACTACAAACTACATTACATTACATGTGCAGCAACAGTCTTCACACTGCAAACTGTGATCACATGACTACACTAACTACACTGGAAGTAGAGTGAGGTTGAGGTCCACCAAACTACTTCTAATTCGTGCGGCCAAGCCAGAAAAACTTCAAGATTATAATACAAATTTAAAATTAGGGCGGCATATCGTTATCACAATGAGTATTTATGATAAAACAACATTGAAACAACATGCATTATCTCAAACTGCATTATCTACATGCAGCAACAGAGGGAGCTCATCATGGTGCAGACTGTGCTCATGTGACTTAATTAGGCTGGGGCAGAGCGAGGTAGAGAAAGTTTGAGGACCATAGTGAACTTGAAGAAAAAAAAAAAAAAAAAAAAAACTCAGGAAAAAAAAAAAAACAATAGAGAAGCCTAAACTTATTTTCAATTAGTGATGGAGGAATACAAAACATTATGAAATATTATGACTCATCAATGTTGGCTTGAATTAATTTTCGATTAACTGTTCATTTCTAAACCGCACAGACAAATATCAATTTCTAGCTTTCTTAATTGAAGTTCACTCAGCTTTTTAAGTAAGGGCAAGGCAACAGGTTTCTGCTTTGTTTTTTTTTTAATTGGCCAATTATACAGTTCCATTCTGTTTTAGGTTAATGGTTTGTCACTTTTATGTACTGATCTTTTCACTAAAGCAAGTATTAAGAGAAAAAAAAGGAGTTTCGCTTTTTTTAGATCACAAAATAATGCGTAGGTTAGAGGTTTTGATGTCAGTTTCAAATAATTTCCAAAGTACAAAAAAGTAGGTTATTTAGACTACAAAAACTTCCAACTGCTTAATGATGCTTTTTTTTATTATTATTATTAATTTTTGATTGATTGTCCGGTTCTAATCTAGACAGCCAGATCAAGGCAATTTCTAAATTTTTCTGTTGAGGCTTGTTTGGCTTTTCGAGTAGGGGCAAGGTAACAGATTTCTGCTTTCTGAGTTTTGAAATTGGCCCATTGTACAGTTCCATTTTTTGTTTAAAAGTTCATGGTTCACCCCTTTCATGTACTGATATTTTATTAAAGCAAGTACTAACAAAAAAAAAAATCCACTTTTATAGATCATAAAATATTACGTATGTTAGAGGTTCTGAATGTCAGTTTCGATTAATTTTCAATTAACTGCCCAGCTCTAGACCAGACAGCCAGATATCAGAGCAATTTCTAACATTCTCTGCTGTGCAGGACTCCGCAGGACTGTATATAGGACACAGATGTTGTTGCCATTCACCACAGAGAGTTTAGGGTTCCCTGCTATGCCTCTTGTTTATAGGATCTCAAGAGCCAAATAGACTTCAGAGCTTTGAGAATTTCCCCAGTTTTCCGATGAAATTTCCTTTCTCGCCCTGGCTACATCTAATACATGTGTAACATTTGCCATTCCGCTCTCTCCTTTCGCTGGCAACGGCTCTGCAGCGAGAGGGGAAAAGATATAAACTATCTATCAAACCAGAGGTCGGTTGGACAGTGAGCTTTATTCAAGAAAATGCGAGAAGAAAAAAAGAAGAAGTAGAAAAAAAGAAAAAGCAGAGCAGAGTCGAACATGAGGTCATGGAATGTTTTGGTCTTGGAGTTTGATGTCTGGTTACAGGCACCAACTTTTCCCCAATTTAAGTTTCCGTGAAAAAATATGAACTGGGAAAGGCCTTTGTGCGCCGAAGACAGCTAAGTGATTTTCTGCGTAGAGGAGTTCCAACTACACAGTGCACATGTGTTTCTAATAAAATCATCCAGCTCCAGTCCAAGGTTGGGCCCCCTCACCACTCCTGAAAACAATCTGCAAAGGAGACATGAGCCAACGACGGCTAGAAAGAAGAGGAGAGCAGAAAGTGGCGGAGAGCAGAAAGGCTGCAGGAACAAAGACATCCCTGTAGGCAGTCTGTTAAAACTGACTCCAGGCTGCTGCCTCCTGTCTAGGTGATGCAGATCTTCGCTGATCTCAGAAACACTGCAGAGATGCGGCGGACGCGTTACGGCGAGCGACAGGATGAATTAATCTGCCGCATGCTATGTGGTGGGAGTCAGATGTTTTTCTCAACAACTTACTAGTCTAAACATCCCCAGAATGTTTTAATTACACAAGCTCTGTGCGCGCTGGCCTTTGCATCCAGAGTGAGTTTCCGCAAGTACATAGACTTCAAAAACGATCTAAAGAGAAATGTAAAGAGGTAGAAAACTCTGCTGTTATGTTGTTTCAAGTCTAAAAAAACAGAGAAACACTGAAAAGACCATTTGGTTCAAACTCTATTATGGTACGATGCAACATTGGCTTATATGGCACCACAGCTGCTGCACTAACTTACTGCTGATCCTTAATACCTGACTGGTAGAATTCATGCATAAGGTGCACCAGTTTAAAAGGCGCACTGGGAATTTTTTTGGGAAAATAAAATGATTTTAAGTGCTCCTTATACTGCAAAAAAAAAAAAAAAAAAAACAATACAATGTAAACTGACACTCACAATATACTATTTATTTAAATATTTTTACATGGAGATTAAATGAATTTGTAATGGCAGACTCTTAATACTTCTAATCAAATACTATCCCATACTTAGGTGCATCAGTTTTTATTCAAAATGTGCTGCACTTTATTCAATTATATAGAACAAATTACACTCACTGTAATAAAAACAGACAGTTTGTCCTTGGTAAGTGTTCATTAAGAACTGACGATATTCATGATATACTCATAATGTACTGTGTATCATAATTAGGGCTGTATATTGGAAAGGGCTTACATTGCTGCTTCAATATCTTATGGATCAAGACCGCATTGAGGCATTAAGTCTAGGATCTGAGGCAGCAAACACAATGCTACCACCACCATGCTTAACAGTACAAATGTAGACATAACCACAATACTTGTTTAAATCATAACAAAAAGTTACATTTTTGGTTCTCTAGCACTCCAGTAGGGTGATATAGGATTTGATATGAATAATATAAGGAACAATCATTTAAAAAACCTGTGTAAAAGAAAAGATCTAAAGATCTAAAGAGTACAGCACTGCTATTTAGTGGGTGGGGCCTAAATGAATCACTATGGCACCAATCTTTACATGTAAACTCAATACTGTGTTTATAAAAAAAAAATGATATAGTATAGCAAAACAACTAAATACAATACTTATATACCCATATCCACAATAACTAATTTTATCATGATAAAATAATCATCATACAGCCCACCCCTAAATGCAGATGCTGCTATATATCCTCAGTAAGATAACCCATAAAGCATTTTATAAGAAACACCATACTCACACTGGGTAAAGCATCCCTTAGCTCTCGAAACATCCTTAATTCTTTATGGCATAGACCTTACAAGACTTCTGCAACATCCACTTAAGACTCTGGTCCATGTTGACATAGTTGCATCACACAGTTCCTTCAGATTTTTGTTAGTTACTGCAGATTTCACCTTCTATCAAATCTTAAAAGTGGTCTGTTGGATTTAGAAAACTGAAAAAAGTGCAAAGGCCACAGAATAACCCTGAACTCTGAATCGTCATATACATGAAATCAGTCTGAGATAACTTGATTAAGGATGACTTTGTGACCTGGTGCCTTATTAAGGTGAACACAGCCAATAAAAGATGGTAAAAAAGTGTTTTCATAAAGGGATTCATGGTCAGAAACAATACTCAAGTAGGTTGAGGAATTTATTTCATAACCAATTAGCAAGAACCCCTTTGGGGTTAACAAATGCACCAGTGCATTAAATTTAATGTTTATTAAGGCTACCATTAATATATACATGACAAAGCAAGAGTCTGCCCTTTTGATTGCATGATTAGCAAACGTGAAATTATATGTACCTCACACCTGGAGTTACATGAGGCTACAAATGAGAGCTGAGATTAGTTTTTTTCCACCAAGCTACTCTACGTCTTTTCTTCTTTATTTTTAAACAGCCTATTTCAATAGGCCAGTACCCACTGCAGCCTCAGCTTTCTGTTCTTGGCTGACACAGAAGGGGAAACTGATGCTGCACATCTGTCTCAAGGGTGTCAGGATTGTTCTGAGATGCTCTTCTGTTAATTAATTATACAGGGTGGCTATAAGTGTTCCACTATCTTACTATCAGTATGGTCATTTTTGGTAGGCTTCTGTTGAACTAGTGAAAAGTGCTGTGCTCAAAGGAAATCAGCTATTTTAGATTGACTACATCGGGCCCTTCTGGCACCAACAATCATACCATGCTCAAAATCCCTGAGATTAGACCCCTTAAATATTACCTGAAACTGCTGGCCCATGTTGGCACAATTTAGATATATGCACTGTGCTGCTGCCAAACAATTGGCTGATTAGATAATGGCACGATTGAGATTTTGTGTACAAATGTTCAAAATAAAGTATAGGAGTTTGATAAGTGTTTAAATGCAGCCTTGGGCACATCAGACAAATCTGTAATCAAAACACAGCTTAATGTAAACTGCTCTTTTTCACTCCTTCACCCTCCCACACAGCGGCTACGGGCCACACATGTAATATAAAAAATATCCAACTGTTCACATGACTAGTCACAAAAATACTTGGGAAGATGCATCACTTGTGTAACAAGTTCTACATTCTGCTCTCAGAACCTCAGTCTAATTCTGTAAAATGTGTAAAGGACAGAACAGTTATTTCAATTAAGCTCATGAGTAGATTCAGGACAGAGAATTGAAATAGGCCTGTAAAAGCTGTAAAAGCAAACAATTATCATTCACTTCACAGAAACACACACCTACCTACTTCCACTCACTACCCATTTAAGTGCACCCATCTTATTATAAAATGTACTATAGGCTGCTTCGAGCCTTCCAAAGGTAAAACTTAACTTGAAACCCCCTCATATCTCACTGCATCAACATCTTACACCTGCTGTTATTCACATCGTTCTTCTCTCACATAACATTTACTTTCAGAATTCTAGGTTTTGAGGCAAAACCACAAAGTGTACAGCTGTCTCCGTGATCAATACTCAGATTAAGACTTCAGACTGGCCTGATATTAGAAGGTTAGAACAGGCTTCTAAGAAAGTCTAGAAGAGTTGAAGTCAAGTCTTTTTCACACACTATTTTGAGCAATCAACGATGCACTGCTAACATGAGCAATGTAACATATAGCTTCCGGCATCTTGTGTCGTTTTCTCATCTAAAGGCAGAACCAAAGTTCATGTTATTGCATTATACACATTAAGTTCAATTCATTTTCATTGGTTTTAAAAAGCAATTTACAGCAACTTACTGCACTAAAGAAATGCGCTAAATCTCATCATCACTTGACACTGATTGGTTTGTAGAAGGATGTGCATGGAACAGAGGCATGTTTCTGTTAATATTATATTTTGGTGTGAAAGTCTAAAACAGACCAAACCTTGGTTCACTTTGAACCTAATCTAGACCAAGGTTTTCTGCCCAGACCAAAATTTGATTCTTTGGTTTGCACCATGGTTAGTGGCACCTTTCCCCACCTGCTATTTTGGTTTGGACCAAATTGAAAACTTAAATAACTCAAAGCAAACAAAGAGTCTAATCTCACTGTTTGTGCCTCCAATGATGAGGAAAAGAACGGACACTTCCAAGCCACAAATCATTTCTATTGCTACTATATCCATATTTCCTCCAAATGGGAAAGTACCTGCGGCAAAGTCAACAGGTAAAGATCCTCCAAAAATGCTGGCAAAGAACAGGACGGACAGGACACACCCCGCACAGGCCAGTGTGCGGCACCACTAGGTAAGATGTCAGCTAATCCGCAGAATCCACAGCATAAAAGGAAGGGGGTCACTCAAGAAATACATGGTGCCGTGACCCGGAGGCAAACAAAAAAAAAGAACAGGTTACACCTCGTAGCAGCTGGAACAAATTGACCAGCCACCAGGACCAGGAGGACTAGAGTGCATCTTTTAACATGTGTAGCGCCACTTAGGCCATGTTACCAAGATGGTAACATGGTAATTAGCATTTTACACACATCAGCATTATTGCTAAGTTGAGAGAATTGTCCAAGGATGGTTCTCAGGTCAGAAACAGGAATTGTGTTTGATATAGTAGCAAGTGAATTTCTTGCACTTTCAGATTACCTTCACTTCACTTACGCAACTACTGATCTTTCTAGTAGGAAGCAGCACTGCTCCCCTTGCTCTCTTTTTTCAAACTTTTAACTGTCCAAAGGGCCACAGCAGGGTTCTGTAGCGGTACTGCCCATGCAACAGAGCTAAGGGCTGGATCACAAGCCAGAAGGCTAGTTGGCCAACATGTGTATATAGTGGGGTGGAGTGTCCAGGCTTTGATGTGCAGGACTCCGGAGCAGCGCTGGCTGCGTTTCTCTGTGCAGAGCTGCTAAAAGAGAATGAGAGATCGCTTCTCCTAGCAGGTGAGAGCCTTCATCTGCGCTGGCCCTCAGGGGCATGGGGGTGTACGCCAGAAGAGACCATACGCCTCTCTCAAACACACACACTCACCGATTCAGACACATCAAAGAGCAATCCAGAGAGGCTTAAAGCTCAGCCATTAATAGAATTCAAATGACATCCATGGCATTTCTAAGGCAAGTGCAGCGGGGAAGGAGCGTGGGTACAGGATGAAATTATTTAACAGCAAGTCTTCGGGGAGAGTGCTTCCTGCGCACTCCTCTACGGAGTTCTTTACCAAGGACACGTAGCTAACAACACTGTATCACGGCAGAGCAAACGAGGGGATTAAAATTACAGTGAAGAAATGGAGAAAAGTTTAAATTCAAAGCTACAGAGTATAGAGTATAGGGTAGGCAGAAACGTTGCTGGTGCCAATGATGCCATTAGTGGTTTCAAGTGTAGTCTCTAGGGTTGCAATCATAACACGCTCATCTGTGCATCTGCAGCATTCTCCAATATCACTAGCCATCATGGCACCATCAAATTAATGCTGAATGTGGTGATTTTGGATGTGTACAGCCATTTACACAAACTACACTAACACTACACTAACTACACTACTAACAGTAGTCAAAAACCATCACTCTGACATTTTCCTCTAGAATTTCCTGTTAAAAATCTATTTATTGATTGGTCAACATGCAAATAGGTATAAGCTCCTGGCCTAGCCATGTGGAATTGAGTGCACACGTGAAGCAGTGTTCAGAAGGTTGAGGGTTTTGCTTTGGTTGAGAGACAGTAGGATTTTAAATACAGTTAGTACAGTATTCAAGCAAGAATGGCTTGTAGGTTTCTGTAGCTGTTTCTTTAGTGTTCTTTTTGACTTACCGTAATATTATTTGCCATGCTTTCAAAGTGATTTTTCCTGGATGACCATTTTGTGAGACAGTAACAGTTATGCGTTTGTATGTAACCAATTGTATATAACCTATAAGTATGGTGAGCACTGACTACTACTAGTTTCTTCAGTTTAAGACTATTTTATAAATCTCTGTGGTAAAGACCAAACTTTGCTAGTAAAGAAATGTCTTATTTAAAACCTAGCAGGGCCTGCTGACTATCATATTTCAGACTGATATATCTGCATTGAATTATCCCTTTAAGCAAACTTATAAACTTATTCTCTTTCCCTGACACTGCATATTTTTTAAATATTTTTTTAGATGGTCTTTTTAATTTAGTTTTAGAGTTAAAAGGTTCCCCAAATTGAGCTGTGAGGGAAAGAACAGCTGGAATAGGAAAGAAACTCACACATACACACATAGCCTGAGTGATGATGTGCTGGTCTTGTTTAAGTCTTCTAGCCACCTATCTTGGCCAGGTAGCAGAAGCGGAACGCTCTCCCTCCCACACCTGCCTGGCGCCGCCGGAAGGCAAGAGCAGCCTGCGATTGGAACACCTCATCTCCACCCGGGCGCTTTGATGTGTGCTCAGAAGGCAGCGCGTGTCATTGCGTTTGAAAGCCCTCGTTTTTTTACGCGACATCGACACACAGGTTGCGCTGCTGCTGGCGTTCCAGGTGCTGCCATGTGTTAATCTCGGAGGCCCGGGCTCCGAGTCACGCTGCCTCTCACTCGCTTTGAAGAATCGTGCTCGGCTGTCTGATTAAAACCGCCGCTTAACATCCCACACATCGGCACAGGGCCTCCGCCACGCTGGCAGCTTCAAATGGGTGCCGTTTTAACTGTAGCGTCGTGCTAATCAGCCGCGGTGACAGGTGAGGAACTGTGTCAGGCAGGACAGGCATAATCACAAGGGCACTCGCTTAGAATCCACTTAAGCAAATGAACTCTGGAAAACGTCCAGAGCTAGAGAAGCCTAAAACGAAGAATCCGATGGGGTTCGGTTCATTCTCAGAGAGTGTACTGAGGTCAGAACTGAACTGTGTTTAAAACAGTTGAAGGATCAGAGCAGCGAAGCAAGGGAATGGCAGTTGCATTCTCTGGCGGATGCTCAAATGATGACCCAACAGGCATGTCTCGCTTCATGCTGTGTCTGTGTCAGTGTTCTGGGGATGAGTCGTTTTCTGAACTAAACAGTGTGAGGATTTCCCCTCCTGTGTGTCTCTGCAAATGAAACACTGAGTAGCTCATCTTGGGGAAGAGCTTGCTGCACAACTCCTTAAATTCCTGGATACTGTGTGCATTAAGCGTTAGTGGCCAATAGGCAGTAGGGCAGTAGGCCAATCCTTGAAGGCACAGGCCTCCTCGCACTTGCTCTTTCTTTATTCTCTTTGGGAAAGGACATAATCCATGCCCTATTGTTCTCAGAAAGTATACTGAGGTCAGAACTAAACTGGTGTTTAACCAGAGGACAGGATCGGAGTAAAAAAGCAAAGTAACAACAGTTGCATCCTCTGGCAGATGCTCAAATAATGACGAGAATGAAATATATGTCAGGTCTGGATTAAAGCCACTGTCGAGAATTCTGCAGGGGAAGTGAACTAATCAGTGTCACTTCAAGAAAAACAGTAAAGCACCTCATTTAATGGAGGAGCTTGCTGTGCATCTTATCAATTACTTGGATTAAAGCGCAAAAGAGAATTTGGGACAGGGACAGGACATGACCAATGTCCAGTCATTCCTCAGTCCAGAGAGTGTAATAAGGTCCGGACTAAACTGCGTTTAAAAGAGAGAAAGGACCAGAGCAGTGAAGCAAGGGAATGGCAGTCGCATTCTCTGGCAGACTCTCAAACAATGACCCAACAGGATTGTCTGGTTTCACACTGTCTGCGTCGGTGTTGTAGGCAGTGTGCGAATGGCTTTGCAGTGCAATTCATCACTGGGTCTGAATCCAAGTCGGTGTCTGGAATTTCGCCGGGGAGTTGAACTAATCAGTGCAAGGATTCCCCCTTCTGTGTCTCTTCAAATGAAACACAGAGTATCTCATCTAACGGAAGGGCTCACAGTGCAGCTTCTCAGATACCTAGAACTACGTGCATGTTGGGAATTGAAACTAAAGGCAGCAAAGCTGAGCAGAGCTAAAAGATCACTCTTGAGGGCACAGGCCTCCATGCACTTGCTCCTTACTCTCCTTGGGATTGGATCATGATGTCCTATAGTTCTCAAAAAGAATTCTGAGATCAGATCTAAACTGTTTTAACCCAGACGAAGGATCAGAGCAATGAAGCAAAGCAATCGCAGAGACATTTTCTGGCAGATGCTCAAACAATGACCCAACCGCCTTGTCTACTTTCATGTTGTTTCTGTGTTTTGGGAATGAGTCGAACGGCGTGTGGCTTTGTGCAGCAATTCATCACCAGGTCGGTGTCCAGAATTCCGTAGAGGAGTGAGAGAATTTCCCCTCCCGTTTCTCTTCAAATGTAAGAGAGGACAGTTTGCTGCACAACTCCACAAACACCTGAAATATTGTGCACATTGAGGGTCGGCGGTCTTTCACAAACAGGAACAAAAGGCAGCAGAGCTAGGCCTTAGGGGTACAGGCCTTAATGCACTTGCACCTTACTCTCTTTGGGATGGAACATCACTAATGTCCTTTTGTTCTTAGAAAGTGATTAGATAGAGTATTAGATAGGTCAAACCTAAACTGATCTCCAACAAAAGAGAACTAAAGGTCACAAATGACATGATATCAGTTCTGTCATTACCCTTAATTACCCTTTATATGGAGATGAGAACCTTAAAGCATGTGATGCTTAACTAGTTCTGAACGAGAGGTTGGGCGAAAGATATAGCAAGTAAGAGTGTAACAGTGAGGGAGAGAGCGCACCCTGAATTATCTCTGCCGTTGCAGCTAAAGTAATGGTTTCACTCCGCTGTGTTTTAAAAGATGCCAGTAAGTTTACAGCTACACCTACACCTCGAAATCAATTTGTCATGAACTTGAATACTCTATTAGGTTCCATCAAAACATCTGCAGTAAAAGCTTCATCATACAGAGCTTCTATGCATGCTAAGGGAAAAGGCCTGTCACTCCTGACAGCTCTATACGAGTAATCGCCAACCTCACATATTGCCTCAATAAGATAATCTTTATATATTGCCTTAGACTACTTTTCAGCCTGTGCAGTCAAGCCAGCATGGCTGTGGGCTCTGGCGCTTGCCTTTCTTCGGCTTTACTTGAAGGAGTGTGGTCTGCTCAGACCACAGCTTTGAAAAGGTTTAGCATAATAATGCAAGTAGACAGCATGTTTGAGTTGGAATGGTGCATGCAGGACTCTTTACAGGAGTTGTTTTACAGAGGGGAAGACAAACCTGGGCAACTTTCACAGAGTTCTGTGTGGCACCGCCGGCATGGTACTCCACTTTGAACTTCTTGACGATCTCATCAAACCTATGGCATGAAAAGAGAGAAGGGGGAGAAAAAAAAAGAGGAAATATGACTTGCTTGTTTAATATTTGCTCATACAGCAAAATGAAAGCCTATACAAATGTACAAAAAAAAATTATTGTGAAAGATCAAGACACAGATATGCATTTCGTTTTTACTCAGGCCCTGTCCGTCCAGAGCATCTTTGCGAAACCACAATATCAACCAGTCAAGAATACACTGAGAACAGGAAACCTCAGACTTTGTAAACAGGAAATAGAGGACTTGTAGCCTTGTGCCGGAGGGCAGCAAACCATGTGTACTGTACTTTTGCATGCACCGTGCACATGCTCACACAAAAACACACAAATACACACAAAAAGCATGACCACCTATAATACACACACACACACACACACACACACACATACACAGCAACAGCATTCTATCTGGGCATCATTACGTCAATGCAAATCTAATCACCAGGGTGAAGTATGTAAGTAAGTAAGTAAGCTTTATTTATATAGCACCTTTCTAGAGCACCTCACAAAGTGCTTTACAGACAGAAATAAAATACCTAATACATAAATATACATACATGTACACATATGCATATATACATATATACACATACACAAACATGCATACACATACATATCATAAATAAAATTGAATAAAAAAAGTAGTCTAAAACACAAAAGAACAAACCAAAATATCAAGTAAAAAAACAAATAAAAGAAGCAAATAATCAAGGTTCATGCCTTACTAAAAGCAAGAGAATAAAAATGGGTCTTTAAACGTTTCTTAAAAATCTGTACCGAAGCTGAGAATCTGATGTCAGTGGGGAGATCATTCCACAGTCTGGGAGCGCCAGCTACAAAAGCCCGGTTACCCTTTAACTTTAGTTTAGTTCGTGGAACAGTCAGTAAAACCTGGTTAGAGGACCTTAGAGATCTTACATTTTTAAGTGGACACAATAGCTCAGTAATGTAAGCTGGAGCCTCGTTATGTACAGCCTGATAGGTTAACACTAAAATAAGCCATGTCTCTGTAATAAATAAAAAGTCCAAGTTCTGGGAGGATATGAAATTGTTCATAACAAAAGACTTGTTAGTTAAAGAGCGCACATTAAGAAGGGCCAGCTTACAGTAACTTTCCTCCAGCTTCTGTGTGCACTCAATAGTGCGAAGGTTACACGAGTTTATCCCCCTGATTTTTTTTTAAAGATTCGCGGGTTTAAAATCAAGTGAGCCTGTGCCGCAGTTTAATGCCTTACCCGACAAGTTTGTGCAGCATCCTTGAGACCCAGCAGTCCAGCTTGTACGAGAACAAATATCCCCGCTAAACCAGCCTATGCAGCACGGTATTCCCGCAACCAAGTCCGAGCACAAGCAGCAGCGTTTGAGTTCATTTGAGTTCATGTGGCAGCATGGGTCCAGCATGTATGTCCAGCCGAACCCATGTGGCAGCATGGAATCCCGCCAGCCCGGTCCGAGCAGCGGTGAGGTGTAACTCTGGCCGAACCCTTGTGGCAGCACGTTATCCTGCCCGACGGCCCGGCGAATGATGTCTCGCTAGACAGATCCACAACGCGAAGCCACACAAACCGCTCCTCCCAGGAAATGCGGTGCGACCCGGCACTTCAATGGGAGAGGCTTGTTTCCGATGACTCGCTCGAGGCTGATGTGCTGCTCAGCATTTTCTTTAGACGCACCAAAACACCGGCTCTCTTGCCACGTTTCCTCTTGCGTCGACGCCCGCAGTGTACAGCCTTCTCACCGCATGAACTCTTGCCAGTGCCCGAAGACGCCGGCAGCCCCATCGGTGGGCACATATAAACCTCTTTAGCTCTTTAGCTAAATTTAAGGATTTAGCCTTAAATCAGGCGAACATGTAACGAAGGCTCGGATGTGCAACAAAGTCTGCCTGTCATAGACTCGAATAGCATGAATCTGAGTGAGTAACGATAAATTTAGACGAACAGAAACAACGCAGGTAGGAGCACACCTGCGACGTCGCCACGCACCGGCGCCATCTTGGAGTCCTGCCTGTATCTGAAGTGACCTCACAGTCTTGTGCCGTGCATAATGTACACACATACGCTCCCCACTGATTAGCACAATAAACGCACGTCCCCTGCAGTGATAACCCCTAATCTGTACCTATGTCATGTACAGACAAAAAGCACACTCTCGCTTGCTCGCTCACGGACACGTCAAACCGTGCAGGGAAAAAAAAAAAAAAAAAAAAAAACGATGCCAGGCGTCACACAAACCCTGACCCTGGTTACGAACTCTGACAAGGCCGGGAACACGCCGTTCACCAGCGAAAGAACAGAAAGCTGAGCGCACACAATGAAAACAGAGCTGACTGCACACAGTGATTCATGAGAGGCTTATCAGGTTCCATTAGCACAGAGTGGCCTTTGGGCTGCGAATGGGCCACCCCTGGCCTTACAGCACTTCCTCTGCTGGAGCTGGGGCAGTTCTGCGGCAGTTCTTCCTCTGATCTGTCACTCCTCCAGCAACACTGTCAGGGAGGAAAAGGCCGTCAAGCAACACTTCATAGTCAGGCCGGTGGGGGGGTTGGGGGGTGAGGATGGCGAGGCGGGGTGGGGGGCGGTTTGCAGGAAGCGAGCAGTAGGGGGGCTGCTTTAGCGAGGAGAGATCGCACATAACTACACATTTAAGTACTTCCTTTAGCAACACGGATGATGCACACACTTGGCAACAAAAGGCTCGGACTAGAGAAGCTCCGGCATGTCGAGGCGCTTGGTGATGCTGCCTGACAACAAATGTGTGCTGGCTCCTCTGCGCTGCCTTTGAAGCTTCTGTAAATGGAGGAGTGACACCTTCTGGGCACAACAATCACGTGGCACATCCTCGTGTGACAGACAGAGTGTGAGAAAGAGAGAGAGAGTGTGTGTGTGTGTGTGTGTGTGTGTATGTGTGGGAGTGCAGGGGAAACCACAGAAGTTCTTTATTTTAAAACAATTCTAATCATTCTAATTCTAATAATTCATAATGTCTATTTGAGAGACTCATTAATTACAACAATAATAATAATAATAATAATAATAAATAGTATTATTGCTAAGCATTTCATAATCAACCTTTAAAATCAGCCTTAAAGCACAGTCTCCTCCTCCTTAATGGGGTAAATGCAGTGAGGAGGGCCAAGAGCGCCCCCTGTCTCAGGGCAGAGGACCAGGGCCCTGCAAAGCGTGGGAACAGCACACACACTTCCTCGGCCCAAAGAAAAAGCACTAACCAGTTTGACCACAGTGCGTGGGACTGAACTGAGCTACAGTCGAACCACAACCACACAGACACACAGCGAGAGAGACACAGAGACACACACAGACAAGAAAAAAGGCCTAGTGCACTTTCGAAGTCTGTGTTCAACTGGAGATCACATGTCAGCACTGGCACCGGGCTGAAGTGAGTCAGAAGAAGTGTGAACATTAGATGCAAGACCTGAGTTGTGTGCGAGCGCACACACACAAAAAGAAAACTTTACACACACCCCCTCCACCCCTCTTCCACACATACACACTCC
This sequence comes from Astyanax mexicanus, assembly GCF_023375975.1. Taxonomy (NCBI): domain Eukaryota; kingdom Metazoa; phylum Chordata; class Actinopteri; order Characiformes; family Acestrorhamphidae; genus Astyanax; species Astyanax mexicanus. The sequence continues at coordinate 37,983,580 of NC_064414.1, read as the reverse complement.
TACAATTGCATACAACACCCTCCGCACACACCCCGCTGGTTTTAAAGGCAGAAAGTAGAAGTGTTTACCTTCCAACGCGAGGGGGAGAGAAAAAAAGCAGTCCAATGCACAGCAGGAAGTAAAAACAACCAATGCTCAATATTGATGTGGGTTTTATTAACTGTACAGTAGCACGACTGGAGGCAGCTGATGTGACTACACAAGCAATTCAAACAAACAAACAAGCAGCCAGCCTGCAGGGAGTGGCAGAGACCGTTCATCAATGGCCACTGGCAAACAGTCCTGCTTCCACACGCTGCCATTCCCGGGCACTCGGCAAAGTCGGCAAGCTTCACAGCCGCGCTTCAGTCCGATTGTGGAAAACCTAATCAATTAGTAACGAAAGCCTACAGCGCTCCAAATGTAAAACTGGAACTGGGCACCAGTGTGGAGGGTGGAAGAGAACCCAGCAGCATGTTGGGTAAGAGGGAGAAAGGGGGTATGAAAAAGGGCCTGTTGAGAGTTATTGAATCCAGCATCAAGAATATTACAAAAACTCTTAAGACCAGCTCAGAAGAATATATCTAAGATTCAAAATATGTCTATAAGATGTCTCAATGTCTTACTATGGGGCACTTTCCCAGACAGGGATTAGGCCTAGTCCTGGACTACATTTCCATTGATAGGAAAATCTATTTCACAATTAGGCTTAATCTGTGTCTGAAAAAACTGTCTCCTTACGTCCAAATGTTTGTGGACACACCTTGAATGCATTCAGCTAATTTAAGCTGCAGCTATTGCTGACAGAGAGGTTCAATTACACTCAGACATGTCAGGGATGGGCTAGAAAGGTATAAAGCCCCCCAGGATTGAGGCGCAGAGCAGTGGAACTGAACTGTGTTCCCTGGAATGAAGGAGCTTCATCCTACAAGTTTGAGATAAGTTAGGGGATGAGGTGTGGTGTTCCTGATCATCAATCATCATGTTTATATGGTATAGTAACACTTTTTTGGTGTTAGTTTTGCAAACACTTTAAAAAATGTTAATACCAAAGTTTTTTTAAGGTGTACTCTCACTAGGCAATCAGTTTTATGCCTGGTCACGGTTACGTCTCATAGCACGGTTCGATTGACTAGTGTGATCTCTCTGAACCGTCCCCGGGCACTGTGCACTTCAACAAGATGATGTCAGTAATGTGACGTTCCTGTAGACAAACATGGCTGTGTCTTGCCGAATTCAGCGCCGCCAGGAAAATCACCTAGTCTCCGTCACTATGTTAAAGTTGAAGCGGATTATCTTTGCTTTCATCAAGAAGACAAGCTCCAGAGAGAGGGTGCTTTACATGGCGGGGGTGTTGAATTCGGCACAACACAGACTATCGCACTGATCATCGAGTGACATAAGCATGCTCAGGCACAGATTGTTTAAATGCAGTTTAAGTGCAGTCCAGCGGGGGAGTGGGGAGGAGGCAGAACCGTGCTCGTGGCATCCTACGTCATAGTTTGACACACCCCTCCCTGTAAATGTAACAATACGTCGCGTAAGCCGCTGATACACGCACACAGAAGTATAAAACATGCACAACTGCGCAGCACACTCTCACTGGATACGTGTAGGCTACAACATATGTTCCATGCAGAAGTATAAATTGGCCTTTAGTCTAAAATGTCGGACTCTACTGATGCATATTTTCTTGAGCATCTGTGATTGTATTACTATAAGCTGTGAGTGCCGACCATTTAGCTATTGGGGAAGGAGCTCATTAGCATACTGCAACCTTCTACAATATTAGCATTGCAAAGGTTATCAACAAGCAATACACTGGGCTGCTGTTCTGGAGCACCATCAAAAAGAACTGAGGGACCAAGCCTGTGATCTGTTATGATTTTTGAAAAAAGGAAATCTACATTACTTCACATCACTGTATTCCTGTTTATTTTACATTTAATCTAACGTCATCATGTGTTGTTTCTACAGGCCTAAAAACACTTACGCTATCTTACAAATGTTCTTGGCTCTTTTAGCACGTCTCTGCACAGATCTCCTTCCAGCATGACTCGACAGAGCTCCAGCCCACCACTTAACCCTGGCTCTAATATCAGAAAACAGCCAGCTGACGAGAGCTAATGACAAAACGTACATTTGATACGTGCCCACACTGTGCAGGCTGAGGGTATAGGAAAGGCTTCAGCGGGCACCGAAGGTTTAATACAGCCAAACGCTCGCATACAGCACCTCGTAAATTTCCAACAGCGCGAGAGCACGGGCATACGGAGCACAGACAAGCATCAAACCATTTAATTCTGAAATGTGCACAAGAAGCCAGTTAGAGCCTGAAAGAGCACCAAATGTTCACTTATGAAGAAAGAGGGCACAGCGAGGAATGTCAGCCCGCTGCCTTTGAAATGCCTCACCACAAATGTTACAAGGGTTGAAAAGAATGCATTTAAATGTCAGATTGATAAAAGCAGAGGGAGCGTTTCTCGCATGTGCTTGCAGTTAGATTTATTAAAGCAAGATGAGAATAAAGTGTCATTTTGGAATGCTAGAACTACTCTTCTTCTTCTTCAGGCAAGGATAAAGACTTGCCGCTATTTACGATGAAGACTTTTGTTTGCACACGTTTAGAAGGAGCATCAAACTGGAGGAGAACTGTGCGGGAAATGGAGATAGAAAGCAAAAAAACACAAAAACAAGAAAAAAAAACAACAGAAAGAGAATGAACATGTATGAGAGTGAGAAAATGACTAAGCCACATGTTTGCAGGTGTGTATGTGAACAAGAGCTTACAAAAATGAGTAGTAAAAGAAAGAGACAGAGTGAGCAAAAGAGAATGAGAGAGTGAGAAAGAGACAGGAAGAGAGAAACAACCGAATGAGAGAAAGAGTGAGAAAGAGCATGTAAAAGAAAGGAAAAGGAGTGAATGAGCAAAAGAGAATAAGCAGGATTAATGAAATAGAATGGGAGAGAGAAAAACAAGAGCACAAATGCAAGAGTATGAGAAAGAAAGAGAGTAAAAGGGAGAGAATGAAAAAGTGAGATGAATGCAAGAGTGAGACAGCAAAAGTGTGATTGAGAAAAATAGTGAGAAAATGCATGAATATGAGTATGAGAATTTGGGAAAGAGTAAGAGTGTGTGCAAATATGTGTGAGAAAGAGATTTAATAAAAGAGAGAATAAGCAGGAGAAGGTGAGAAAAAGGGAAAAATGTGCATAAGAAAGTGAGAGAAAACTAAGAGAGAAACAAAGAATAAAAAAATGTGAGAGAAATAGAGACAAAAAGAAAGAGAACAAATAGCAGAGAATGAAAAAGAGTGAGATTACAAGGGGATGAGTGCATGAGTAAGAGAAAGTGGGGAAGAGTACAAGAGTGTGCAAAAATGTGTGAGAAAGAGATTGAATAAAAGTGAGATTAAGCAGGAGAAGGTGAGAAATGGTGAGAAAATGGGGAAAAAATGTGCATAAGAAAAAAAGAAAAATTGTGTGAGAGAAATAGACAAAAAGTGAGAGAGAGAGAGAGAGAGAGAGAGAGAGAGAGAGCAAATAGGAGAGAGTGAGAAAGAGTGATAACAAGGGGATGAGTGCATGAGTATGAGAAAGTGAGGAAAGGTAAGAGAGTGCAAAAGTGTGTGAGAAAGATTGAGTAAAAGCAAGATTAAGCAGAAGAAGGTGAGAAAAAGGGGAGAGAAGAAAACAAAGAAAAAGAAAGTGTGAAAGCATGAGAGAGCAAATAGGAGAGAATGAGAAAGAGTGAGAGAACAAGGGGATGAGTGCATGAGTATAAAGAAAGTGGGGAAGAGTAACAGTGCGCAATCATGTGAGAAACAGTAAAAGCGAGAGTAAGCAGGAGAAGGTGAGAAATGGTGAGAAAAATGGAAAAAAAATGTGCATAAGATAAAGTGAGAGAAAACTATGAGACAGAGAGAGAAAAAGTGTGAGAGAAAAAGACAAAAAGTGAGAGAGAGAGAGCAAATAGGAGAGAATGAGAAAGGGTGAGAGAACAAGGGGAAGTCTTTGAGTATGAGAAAAATTAAGAGTGCACAGAAGTGTGTGAGAAAGATTGAGTAAAAGCGAGATTAAGCAGAAGAAGGTGAGAAAAAGGTGGGAGAAAACTATGAGACAGATAACAAAGAAAAAGAAAATGTGAAAGAAAGCATGAGAGACAGAGAGAGCAAACAGGAGAGAATGAGAAAGAGTGAGAGAACAAGGGGATGAGTGCATGAGTATAAAGAAAGTGGGGAAGAGTAACAGTGTGCAATCATGTGAGAAACAGTAAAAGCGAGAGTAAGCAGGAGAAGGTGAGAAATGGTGAGAAAAAGGGAAAAAAATGTGCATAAGATAAAGTGAAATAAAACTACGACAGGGAGAGAGAGAAAGAAAGTGAGAGAGAGAGAGGGAGAGAGAGAGAGAGAGCATAAAATGTCAGTAAATTAAAGCAGGTCTTGTGAATTCTCTCAGTTGAAGCTTTGAAGCTCAACAATTGGAGTTAATTAGATCCAGAATCCACCACTCCACTCCAATAACATTGTTTTTGTCAATAGAACTGGATACAATTAAACAAGAACAAGGAGACAGCTCACTCTGTTCCAGCAGAGCCACTGCGTGCGGACAGGTCCTCTAATGAGAGAAGAGTGCAGGGCCCGGCTGCAGCAGGCAGCGCTCCAAACACCACCAAGCAGCTTTTCACACACTGTCTCCACGCCAGGAGACCCTCTGCACTCAACTGTCACAGCAATCAGTCAGCCATCATTAGTCATCTATTAAATAACAGGGCAGTGAGGGGGACGGGGTTCAGACAGATACACAGACAACTCCAGCTGCAGTCTGAGGGAGGATAGAGAGAGAGAGGGTTTAAAATAAGAGAGGCTGTAAGGCTGGAAGACTGTCTGCGTTTGGCTTCAATATCCCTCATTATGTGATTATTCATAGCTCCGCTCTGCTTTATGAGGGCAGCACTCGAACAGTGAGGGTTTGGAAGTGAACAGATTCAGATTAAAGGACACATTTCATAATCTGCCAATTAGATCATTTTCCTCTCAGTGTCAGACACCACTCATTACCATCATTCTGACACCTAGCTATTTTTTCTTTGTTCAATTTACTTACATCAAATAGTTTTTAAAGTCAAATTGAACTTGTTTTAATTTTTTTTTTTTGGTACCACTTTAAAATGAGAGGGAGTGCTATAACGTGTAATATTGGCTCTGCTGTGAATTAAAATAGTTCCATTGCTGCTCTGTTTGTAATTTCGCTGTAAGCGAAGCATCGTTGCTCGGTTACCTGTATGTGGCGGAGTAATACATGGAGAGCTTCGATTACAGTGCATTACCGGCTGATAATGTAACTCTTAAAACGCCTCTTAGCCAATCACATTGCAGGGTCAGAACTAACTGTAGTATACTTGTTTTTGAAGTCAAATTTAACTCCTTTAAAACTTTTTTTAAATATTTTAAACGAATAAAGACTTGTTTTGATTTTAATGCATGAGCTCAATGTCTTTCTGAACAGCTCTGAACCGGCCTTTGTGTATAAAATATGCATTATTCATAAACTTGCCTTGCCAGCAGTTTGGCTGAAACAAGTGATGGCTGTTATGACTGCCAGTAGTTCATTGTTCATAGTCAAAATATTTTATCAAACATGAATAAATAAATAATAATGATAATTTCAGTACTAGACAATATTCAAAACTGAATTATGAGAATGTTAAAGCAATCGTTACAATACAAAAAAAGCCAAATTAGTTCTAAGAAATCATGGTGCTTTATTTAATACTCCAAAATTTTAAGTGAATTAATGCACCTACTTTTGGTACTCACGTGTTTATCTGACGTGGGCATAAACCTGATCTGATTTGACTTTTTTTTATTATTATTATTATCGTGATGTTAAATTATGCTTTTCTGAGCATATGGTATGTACTGCTAGCCCTGACCAGCTGCATATGTAACTAAACTCAGAGCGTAATTAGATGTATTTAATTGGATTTTGCACAGTGCATTATGAGACAGCCGCAATTAAATAATTAATACATATATGTAAATAAACAAACCCTAGGAAAAACACACACACACACACACACACACACACACACACATAGCAGCACAACAGATAAGCCTCTGTTTCTTACTTTAATAACCGAGTGGACCAGCGGATTAAGGCACTGCCACTATGATCAGGAGATCGCTGGTTCGAATCCTGTTTATGTAGCTTGCCATCTGGAGCTGCTGGAGCCCTGAGAGAGCACGATTGGCCTTGCTCTCTCTTTGTGGGTTGATGGCACCCTTTTCTCTCATCACTTCAATGGGTGATGTTGATCAGCACGAGGCGTCTGTGAGCTGATGAAATCGGAACTGAGTCGGAACTGAGTCTATCCTCCGAGTGTGCTGTGATGCTACTCTGCAATACTGCATCAGCAGCAGCAGTTTGAAAAGAGGCGGAGGCAGCTGACTTCAAATGTGTCGGAGGAGGCATGTGCTAGTCTTTACCCTCCTGGTGTTGGGGAATCCTTGCAAATTACTCCTGTATGGTAAGTCAAGCTGATAAATTTGAGCGCGATATGACAGATATGACCATAAATTCACAACACAAAATAATAAAACATTTGTATAGAAATTGTGTAACCTCTTGTGAAGACATTGGATAATCAATACTGTGACAAGGTTAAAGATTACTCTGCTCTGGTACTGCAAAGGTCAATATGGTACAAGCCATTAACAAACAACATGTTTTGCAGTTCTAATGTTGGTACATGAATGAAGCGCATTGTTCAGTGAAGGCTCTAGAGAACTGCTAAAAATCAGTGCTTTAGGGGTGAAAAAAAAAAGCCAAAAAGGATGTGGATAAACAAAAAGAAGCACATTTTAAAGCAGAGAAGCAGAGGTTATTTAAAGCACTGAGCGCCAAGGAGACACTTAAGAAGACCCAGACAAGAGGTGGGGGTTAAACACATCATTAAAAGCGAAACACTTAACCAAGAACAGTTTATTCCGAGGGCATTCTGCCCACTTTTCCAAGCCTGAAGAGCCTGCTGTAGTTCAATCCACAATGCCAACAAGCTCGGCATTATCAAAGGAGCAAGGGGTGTAGTGGAGAAACACACAACACAAGAGTGATCGGAATAAAAAGCGGCTGACGTGAAATCGTGCGCGTTAGAGAAATATCCCCATGTGTGTAATGTCAGGTAAACTGACAGCTGTCAAACACTGAGCCAGAGTCAGAAGTACACTCATCTCGTCCGGAGCTGCTCGCGAGCCTGTCTGGAGCGAGGCCCGCGGGGGCCGAGGGGCACGTCTTTACAGTTCTCGGTTTTCTTCTGAAGATTTATGTGGCATCTGTTAGAGCTATTGACATACAACCATGACCTCAAAAAGAGCTGCCTTGTTTTCCCATCTGAGTCGATGGCGAATGATTTGATTCACTGTCAAGAAAATAGAAATCTCTGAAATATCGCAGCTAAGGAATCAACAGCCAGCCAATGAAGGTTGCACTCCGCTGAAAAATGGGAATGGGAATTAAGATGGAGCACAGTTTTAACCCAGTGTCGGAGGGGTTGGGGTGTTGTGAACACATAAAGGCAGATCAACTCTGCCGCTGCCAGCAGACGTGTCTTGAGTTATGAAGTGAAAATCGATGGGTTCATTTATTTGGAAACGCACATACCAGGTGGCAAGAGCGCGGGACATTATTAATGTAGCCGTCATGTAAATTCCACATAAACATGGGAACGGAGAGGAAACGTACAATTTACAAGCATCTCCTCAGTCCAGGATCACAAAGTGGCCATTCATTCGCCGAGGGCCACCCTTTTAATAGAAACAAGGTGGTCAGGGAGGCTCACGTCATCGTTAGCCTTTCAATAAACAAGCGAATTTACACAGGCTCCTCGCAAACCTGTCCTAGGAAGCAGATTTAAACTGGGAAGATGTTATGTTTGAGAGGCCAAAAAAAAGGATACAAGCGCAGACAAATGCTTATATACACCTATTAAGCATAACATTATGAACACCTCCGTGTTTCTACAATCGTACTCTATTATATTACATTATTTATTCACCTCACCAAAGCATATATTAACATTTTATACACTGAAGGAAATGATTATTTGATCCCTTGCTGATTTTGTAAAATTGCCCACTGACAAAGATATGAATTGATATAATTGTAGGGGTAGGTTAATTTTAACAGTAAGAGATAGTATATAACACAACTAAAATACAGACAATCACATTGTATAGTTTATATACATTTATATGCATTTTGCATAAAGAAATAAAAGTATGTGATCCATGGGTAGTGGCTGGGTCTTCCAGCATGACAATGACCCAAACAATGTATAGCCAAGGCAACTAAGAAGTTACTATTAAGGTCATGGAGTTATACTGTAGTTCTATAACTACAGACTGTATTTATTCAATTGTTTCTCAGTGTATTTAATTTATTATCCTCCTTTCATCATGTTGCTCAAATGGCAGAACTAAGAATCTTACAGGACCACTACAGAGCAGGTATTATTTGATTTTTTTTTTTTTTTTAAGATTTTTGACACTAGTGCATGTTGGAATGATGAGTCAATCAGAAACAGCAGTGCTGCTGGAGTTCTTAAACACCTTAATATCACTGCCAGACTGATAATAGTTCAACCTTGAGGTGTTCATTATGTTCTGTTTAAACAGTGTTCATATATTTAACATTCTGCCTTTGCAAGCATTCTGTATTTGTGGTCATACATACAGCAGTGGCTAAAAACGGCTGCGATGCAAAAGAGGGCACGAAAAAAAAGAAAAAAAGTGGGTGAAAAAAAGCACAGTCTTAAAAAAGCTGGCAAACGCCAAGTATAGCAGGGAGAGAACAAAAGTGCAGGTCATAAATCAGAGGCAAGGAGCCGGCTGAGGTGGCAGGCTGAGCTCTGGACTGTGGGAGAGAATGGAGTGCTGCTGCTGCTGTTGTTGCTATAGCTGTAGATGATGATACTGCTGCTGCTGCTGGTGGTGCTTAGGCAGAGGCCTTCGCTCCCCACATGAGTCATTAACAGGCAGAGAGAACCAAGTGTCCCAGCTTTAAATGCCAGTCTCTAAAAATAAACTCGCAAACTGCAGCCCGACTAATGTCTCTCCATCAGTATTCCCTTTTCCTGGCGCAAGTTCCAGGCTTTACACAGACCTGCACAAAGCACTTTCCACACCAAGGAGGCCTCCTCTTAGAGATAGCCGGAACACTGCTAAAACTTTCCACCTCTCTCGCCCATGCATTCTCTCTTTGGCAGTCTTATATAATCGCAAAATCATTTATGTAGAATGTGTAAAACTAACATTTGTTATGGTGGACGTAGAGGGAAGACTTACCACCACTAACTGGATACTCCTCTTAAGAGTACATTTTCAGCCCATACACTAACCCTTTTACAACACAGTTTAAGAGGTGGGGTTAACTTTTTTTTTTTTTTTTCAAAAAGTAAAGCATGAGAAATGTACAGAAGATTACAGGAGCCCAGAACACACTTCTTACCGACTATTGTCTCTCCATCATATCTCAATCCTTATGCATTTTCATACTTGGCTCTCTCCCTCCCTCTCTTTCGACTCTACTGTACCCTCCTACAGTCTCCCAGTTCCTCTACACCCCCAGTCTGAGGTGCTTTCAGATTAAGCCAAATGGTTTCATCACCACTGGAGTCCCCACTTAAAATGAGCTTTAAAGAAATTAAGAAGAAGAATATAAAAAAGGAAGGCCTTACTTCACACTAAACGAAGAGATGAAAAGGCTCAGCACATTATTATTTCATTATATACACTTTACGCCTTCCTAATTATCTTCAAAAGGTGCAGAACACCTTGTCATAATCAATATGTGATTAGGCCCAATGTTCTCATCTTAGATTCACCTTAAATTAACCACTTTCTTCCAGAGAACTTTGTGGGTTTTGTGTGTCAAACTGAGCAGTTAAGACTGAGCAGCTAAAGGCATGCACTGATTGAAAAATAGGCACATAAAAAACTGCATTTTGTCTTGTGAAATGACAAACTTGTATCTCTTTAAACTTGTACAGCAACTACATAGAAGAGAGATGAAACAGCCTCAAATTTCAATGGATGTCAATGTATAAAGAGTTTTTTTTAGGTAATTTTGGAAAATTGCTATTGGTCCATTTATCAACAAATATTGACCCAGTGCAAAGGCAGTTTGTGTGTTCAAATAATGAATTAATTAGAATTTATATTAATTAACGCATCTTGTTAACATCACTAACTGGATACCCTTCTTGAGTGTTCTGATACTGACAGTATGGGCTTAAAAATGTACACAGTTTTAGTCACAATTATGCTCTCGTTCTCAGTCTTTTGCAGTCTCCCAGTTTCAAAGTCATAGACACATAATATATATCTATATACAGAAGTTGGACAATGAAACTAAAACACCTGGTTTTAGACCATGATAATGTGTTGTCCCGACAGACAGTTCTGGTCGAATTGAATTCTGCCATGATTTGGGCAGCCGTGGTTTTATGTTCGATGGATACAATCCGGGTTAGCACCAGAACATCCCTTTCAGACAGCTTCCCCTTGCATCAACAGTTAATCCTGTTGGATGTGGTTCGTCCTTCTTGGTGGTATGCTGTCATTACTCTGGATACCGTGGCTCTTGATGCATCACAAAGACTTGCTGTCTTGGTCACAGATGCGCCAGCAAGACGTGCACCAACAATTTGTCCTCTTTTCAACTCTGGTATGTCACCCATAATGTTGTGTGCATTGCAATACTTTGAGCAAAACTGCTAATTGAACCTGCTAATTCACACTCTGCTCTTACTGGTACAATGGGCAATTAATGATGATTGACCACCAGGCTGGTCCAATTTAGCCATGAAACTTCCCACACTAAAATGACAGGTATTACAGTTTTATATATATATATATGAAGAAACAGCTCAGAAATACTGATTAAATTCTTTCTACGGCACCTTTAAAGCCTTTTTTTTATAATTTTCTGTATCAGCCTTGCAGTTTTTCGAGCTAAAATATATCAGTAGAACCCAAAACTACACCGTCCACACCAGCAACACAGAGAGAGAGCAGGACTGAAATGCTGAGTGGTGATGAAAGCTGGAGCTGTGCAAGAAGCTGTGACTGGTTTCACATTTTTTGGGTGCTGTACTCGTTGTCCACTTGACGTGTCCAGTACACAGTAGCCTTGAGTCTGAAGCTGCGAACCTGTCAGAGGAAATAATTTAAAAAGCGGAGAAGGATGCAACCCTGACGTAAGGAAAGTAAACATGAAGTGGAGAAATGAACAGGGAGGAGAATGTGGAGGTGAAAGTGGAGCTCCCACTGGCAGGCACTGATAAGGGTGCTCTCTCTTGCTCTCTCTCTCTCTCTCTCTCTCTCGCTCACTCTCGCTTTTTTCTCTCACAGGCAGGTTAAGCAAGGCACTGGAACAGTAAAGATTAATCCAGGCCTAGTCAGGAATGCTGCGGTCATGGTGGATGCAGGCTGTGGTGGACATACGTGGCTCTTTATGTCTGAATCAGGCCGAGACAGACAGAAGACAGAGTGTCTGCGGCCTACATGTGAGAACCTCTTACCCACGGGGCCAAATTCACCATGCTAATGGAGGAGCGGTGGAGAGCGGGTTAATAAAGCTCACTGGGACACCTGCTCCCAGTCATCCACTCTGAGAGAATCTGAGGAGCCGGGGTGTTTATTTCACACAAGGGGACCCCAACGGATTGGAATCAGAGACACACACACACACACACACACAGGATTTGGGCTTGAATAACTGTTTTTCAGCACCTAAGTGCGCAGCCGGCGAGGGGCCCCGTTCTCAGAGGGCTTAAGGAGTCCTGCCCAAAAGCAGCAGCTGCCCCGGGACCTTTCCCCCTCGCGGAGGCCCAAGGGATCACGTGGCTCCGCTACAATCAAGAGCCTTTTTAACCATTTAATCATTTAGCAGAAAGAGAGACAGAGAGACAGACAGAGAGAGCCCAGCACACACACACGCAAATCCCCCCTCTCCTCCACAGCTGTCCCTGCACATCCACCAGCCAGAAAAGCAGAGGACATCATCATTACCCACCGTGAAGCATGCTCAGACACAAATGACGCTCCCACATCCCACACACCGCTCCCACAGGACAGCACACAATGAAAGTCACGACTTAAGGACATTAGATACCGTCCACCAGGGATACAGCTTACTGTAAAACACCACGTATCCACAATAGGAGAACGTGTTCATCAGGATGAGGACCTCACGTGAACCAAGCAGCTGTGTTCATCATGTTTATCATGTCTCATTTAGGAGGTGCATAGTAATAGAATAGTAGGCAACCGTAATTATGCAGCCGGAAAAGGGCAATGAGTGTCAGGTGTTCTGTAAAATAAATTAAGAAAAAACAAAACAAAACAAAAAATTGCATTCTAATAATAGATCATATGTCCAATTTGTTGCCATGTCTGCTGCAACACTAAAAATATTTAAAAAATGTAGTATTTAGAGAAAGAAATAAAGTTATTTGGTCAAAAACAACATTTCATGGGTTTTTATATTTTTTTTTCATGTTACAGTTAAATAAATTAAACAGCCTCTGTGTATTTTTGTATTTCTTATAAAATGTTTAAAAATATGTATTGAACACCAAATATTTCAGTGCAAATCCAAATCATACATTTACTTTGTAACCATTATTTGAACTTCTCACTAATTTAAAGTAATTCTTTGCTGCCATATTTGGAAAAGCAAGACAGGGTATTTTTATCGGGAAAAAAAAAATAATAATAAAAAAATGTGCTGCAACAAAACCAATATTACATATTTTTTTGATATATTACTGCATATAATATGACACACCCATAATAATCCAACATGTCATGATACTAATAGTTAACTTCATATATCCAGAATTGTAGTAAAATAAATAGTAGATGTACTTAATGAGAAATTAATACAGTGTGAAAGTTCTTTTTGCTACAAACAGCAAAACACTGGCACCCTGATGACCCTAAACTAATATTACGATATTTTAGGGCATTTTTGCAATAAAGATATTCTATTTTTTTTTTTATGTGTATGACCTAATTGTTCTGATACGCATTTAAAACGCAATTCTTATTTTTACTCTCCACACACTCAATCCCCCCTCCTCACTTACACACACCATCAGCACAGCCTCCATATGCTTCATTAAAAACGTAAATAGCCAGTAGCAGGTATGGTACTGAAACTTCAGCTCCTTTTGTATGAAAGTCTTTAGAAAGCAGAGAAGATACAGGTCATCCACACTTAAGATGTTCAACAAGTCTTGCAACTTCTTGAACCGTGCTCTATCAGGTGTAAAGCACATGACCTCAGGTTGGTTACAGCTGCTGTTATCCAGTATTTTATGAGAAAATCTCTCTCAGGGCTGATACAGCAGGGATAATACCCTGGTGACCTACCAGACACCATTTTTTAGAATTAATATATCTGCCTCTGATGGAATGGCAAAAGGAGCACATTGATGGCATTTATTATAATGAGAGAACCACTACTGATTCAATTTGAAAGAAAAAAATCTTAAGGACGGCTTCTTTAACTGTCTAGCCCTGCATTATCCATATTAA